>NC_056739.1:1066216201-1066516201 GCF_019279795.1 Protopterus annectens
TGGAAATCTTAAACCATGTGTATTCCTATCTAATTCATTAAAAACTCAAAAAATTCATTCTCATTTCCTTTACAAATGAAAAACAAATCATCTGTGTACCTTTTATACAAAACAACATGTTCAGAAAAAAATTTGTAGGATGCAAAACTCTTTTTCGAAATCTCCCATGTATAGTATTGCATAAGTAGGGGCAAAAGAAGCTCCCATTGCTGTACCCTTAACCTGCAAGAAAACTTTATTCCCAACACAGAAATAATTGTATGTCAAACAAAATTCAAGAATAGTAGTAAGAGAAGGTCAGAAGGAGTTGCATTGTGTCTTTGTGGATTTAGAGAAAGCATATGACAGGGTGCCTAGAGAGGAGTTGTATTGTATGAGGAAGTCGGGAGTATCAGAGAAGTATGTAAGAGTGGTACAGGATATGTACGAGGGTAGTGTGACAGCGGTGAGGTCTGTGGTGGGAGTGACGGATGCGTGTAAGGTGGAGGTGGGATTACATCAAGGATCAGCTCTGAGCCCTTTCTTATTTGCAATGGTGATGAACAGGTTGACAGACGAGATCAGACAGGAGTCCCTGTGGACTATGATGTTTGCAGATGACATTGTGATCTGTAGTGAGAGTAGGGAACAGGTGGAGGAGACCCTGGAGAGGTGGAGATATGCTCTAGAGAGAAGAGGAATGAAGGTCAGCAGGACTAACACAGAATATATGTATGTGAATGAGAGGGAGGACAGAGGAATGGTGAGGATGCAGGGAGTAGAGGTGGTGAAGGTGAATGAGTTTAAGTACTTGGGATCAACAGTTCAGAGTAATGGTGAGTGTGGAAGAGAGGTGAAGAAGAGAGTACAGGCAGGATGGAGTGGGTGGAGAAGAGTGTCAGGAGTGATTTGTGACAGACGAGTACCAGTAAGAGTGAAAGGGAAGGTCTACAAGAGGGTAGTGAGACCAGCTATGTTATACGGGTTGGAGACAGTGGCATTGACAATAAGGCAGGAGTCAGAGCTTGACGTGGCAGAGTTGAAGATGTTAAGATTTGCACTGGGTGTGACGAGGATGGACAGGATTAGGAATAAGTATATTAGAGGGTCAGCCCAGGTTGGAAGGGTTTGGAGACAAAGCCGGAGAGGCAAGATTATGTTGGTTTGGACATGTGCTGAGGAGGGATGCAGAGTATATTGGGCAAAAGATGCTAAGGATGAAGCTGCCAGGTAATAGGAAAAGAGGAAGGCCTAAGATAAGGTTTATGGATGTGGTGAGAGAGGACATGCAGGCGGTTGGTGTGACAGAGCAAGATGCAGAGGACAGGAAGAAATGGAAACAGTTGATCTGCTGTGGCGACCCCTAACGGGAGCAGCCGAAAGAAGAAGAAGTAAGAAAAGACATATGGGGTCCTTCCCCCATTACATTACTAACTGCTTTCAATCATCTCTTGTGTTCTATGTTGGTATACAAAGAACTGACATCGACTGCCACCCAATACCAATCCTTATTCCAAACAACTATCTTTAGATTGCCACAAAGCTCAAGTGTGTTAATTTGTACAGGAACCATCTGTAGAAACTTCTTGACAATCTAAAAAAATACCCACATTTTGCAAGTATGAACCCACACCTGATATAATAGGTCTATCTGGTGGGTCTAACAAATTCATATGTACTTTAGGAATTGCATAGAAAACTGGATCTCTGTGTTTAGAGGTATGTAGTTTCTTTACATCACTAGATGCATGAAAATCCAACCTTTCCCCTCTTTCCAAAATTTCCAACAAGGTCCAATTAAATGAGGCTACAGAGTTATTCGATAGTTTCATGTATTTCATCTGGTTAGATAACAAATCATTCACCGTTTTACAATATTTCAACTTATTCATAATAGCCCAGTTACCGCCCTTGTCTGCTTGCCTAAAAACATAATCATTTAACCCTCCCCGGAGTTGTTGTAAAGCAAGCCATTCATCTTTAGTCAAATTATGAGTCATTTGCAAACATAAAAATGTAGCAAATTCAAATTCCACTTTCTTATGTACAATTGTTTCAAATAGACAGATAGCAGAGGAAATGTTAGCTGGCATAAACTTATTATTGCAAGAAAGAGCTGGAACAGTTAACCTTCAATATACTGTACAAAAAATGTTAAAACCTTCATTATTTACATCTTCACTCTCATCACACACATCAGAAAAAATATCATGAAAAGCATAGAAGAGAATTGCCAGCTGTTACAGAGCCCAAATTATCAGTAACATGTTGCCTTCTTGATTTATCAGGAAAGTACACTTTTAAATGTAGCTTCCTACAAACATTTTTTACATCTGTTAAAATTTCAGTTAAAGTAGAGTTTCTAGTGGGTTCAAACTCTGCACCTTTTAACAAAACATTTCTTGCTGCTACTGAAATATTTAAGTCAGACAGATTGATAATATTTAAAGTATTCAGCATAGTACTACACTTATAGCAGTATTGTTCAAATTACATCCTTTTGGATAAAATGTTCTTATTTCCTTTTGCCTTGAGCCCGACCTTTTTCCCCTCTTCCTCAGCCATTTGGGTGGAAAGAAAAATCACTTCCATTCATTTCTTTTTGTTCCTCCATATGAACATTATGATCCGATTGCACATTCTTAAATGATACACTGTTTTTACTCAAAGACATAGCTGAAGAAACAGAGGAATCACGTCCTGTGACTTCGTGGTTCTCCAAAGTTCTCACCTTTGACCTTCCACAGCAAGGTTTCTTTTACCCAATGTAGATAAGGCCACGCTCAAAGTCCTTAATATTCCTGTTCAGTTTCTTCTTTTTCTGCATCAATATATTAGTCTCAGCCTTAACTATTTTTGATCTGATATCCTTCATTTTAAGCATAACAGTAATAAGTGATTTCATTAAACAATGTGTTTTGCAGTTGCATGATTTCCTTTTGTATTTTATCGTGCTACCTTAAATTTCATTTAACCAACAACTGTAGCCAACCGAAAGTACACTGTAATGATACCTGCTTCCATTCCTCCATTAAATCAACTTCCTCTTCACTAAAGTCCCAAGCAGGCAAACAATCAACATGCAAACCTCTCGGGGTGATGTTTAAACTCATATATTTTTCAATAGTTTAGTGTCATAAAATAATGTTACCGCCTTAAGCATCAATCTTTCTAAACGTTCAAACTTGATGCTTAGGTTGTCATCATTTACCATCATCCACAGTAGTGGACTAGAAGTCAATTTAAGTTCTCTTTCCCAAAGTAAATCCATAAAGGAAAGTTTATCCTGGATAATGGGCGTCCGAAATATTCCTGGAACAGCCTCGTCTATATCAATAGACTCAAAGAAAACAAAAAAAAAATGAAAATTTGCTTAGAGGGAGTAACTTTGCTAACAAGCTACGTGAACTAGAAAGTTAGATGATATTAAATTATAAGACATTATGCCCTATGGATTTAAACATGGAAGTCAATTTGTGTTTTTAAAATAGGAAGAGAATGTAAGTTGAAATTTTAAGATATTGAAATGTATAATGTGATGTTAATAAAGGTATTCTATATATATATATATATATATATATATATATATATATATATATATATATATATGTAAGAAATAATAATGTGTATAGTTATAACATTAAATTATTGTATTTATAAATACTTTAACTCTGTTATTAATAATTGTTCATAGGTTCATAGGTAGGTACTAGGCTATCAGCCCAAGGGCCTACGTAAGCCTAGCCAACAAGGTTCCCTGGCTTACGCCATCCAAGAAAGTTATTTTCCTGTGCCACTTAATTGTTAATTAACTGGATCTAACCTGTATAAAAGTGGCTTCATGTTGTTGGTTTACTATCCTAAGAAGGCGAATGGCCGAGGTACCAGATTTGATTTGGAATAAAGTGAGCTGATGATTGAACAGCCTGGTTTACATTTTTTTTGCCTGCTATCAAATACTGTTGTACCTAAAAAGAAAAAAAAAATCAACAAAAATATGCCTCAGCCAACAGTTTGTGAATCTTTTGTTGCCTTAAGCCAGCCCACAGACAACTTACCTTTTTCCTAATCACCCTCTGCTGTGAGCCTGCAGTACTCTATGTTATGGGGGTCAGGCATAGCCTCCAGGGCTGTTCTAGTATCTGGTTCAGGTATGGGAGAACCAAATCCTTTAGGTACAGGAGAGGTCTGGGTAATAGACCCCTTGCCAGACATAATACTCTGTCCCCAGATATTTTGTACACTAGTGTAGGTCACAGTAAAAAAAAAAAAAAAAAAAGAAAGAAAAAACTTCACTGCATTGCAGACAATCACGTTATTGCCATGTATAGGGCTGATGATGTTTCCTTTGCTAAGAGTGTTTACATTCAGCTAATCTCAGAGACTATGCTGCTATTCAGAAGGACTATGGGGGTACTTTCTTCAGAGATCAGTCTAATGCTGTATATTTTGATGAGGCCTGTGATGCAGACAGATGTGAACACTCTGAGTCCATCCATTCTGATTCTTCAAAAGGTGATCAGGTTCAAAAACCCAAGCAGGTGGTCAGCTTTCCATAGATGCTAGCTAGATTAAGATATGTATTTGATTGGAAACAGTCTGAAGCTAAGTCAGAGATTGGCAGAGTTTATGATCTTATTGAAGTTGAGATTTGATTTTTTTTGCTGTCTCTCCCCTGATACTGGCTGTAGAAGAGATCTATAAAACTGCATATAAAACTCATTTGCCTTGTAAACCAGTTCCAATAATGACTGTGAGGCATTCTCTGATCTTGCAGCTCCCTTTGCTCCTTTGTCAGCTGACCCAGCCCAGTTTCCCCAGCTGCCAGCTCTAACAAGAGGGCCTTGATTTCTTCATACCCTATACCCCCCAGATAAAATTAACAAGTGGTTAGAACCTCAGGAGAAAAATGTTGGCTCAGTCTAGTAATTAGGTCTTTAGAATTTTAAATTACAAGAGCTTTATATGGAAGTTCATTATGCAATGTGCTTACACTTTAGATGGCCTTGCTACATCTTTGCCTGCTGAACAGAAGTGTTATATGAATGAAATTGTTTCTAATGCCACTCAGGTTTCAAAACGTACTTTGAGGACATGCCACAAAGCACATAAATGTCCAAGACATGTTAGCAGCAATTCAGGCCTTAAAAGTTCTACAGCATTCATAATTTCCAAGTCCCCTTTTAGTGTTCACAGACAACACCACAGACATGTGGTACATGAGCAAATGAGGGGGTACAAGGTCATATCCTCTTTGACAGTTGGCAATGATGGCCTATGAGCTAGCCTTACAGCATTCTGTGATGCTCCAGGCCTCACACATCCCATCAGAGCAAAACATAGTGGCATACAGACTAAACAGATCCCGGGTGGACCCTCACTAGTTGAAACTCAGGACAGAGGTCTTCCAGGATTTGATCCAGATATGGGGAATACCCTAAATAGATCTGTTCACCTCCTTCCAGAACAGACAGTTTAAAAAACTCTTTTTGAGACATCCTTGCAGCCATGCTTGGAAGGCAGACACATTCTCATTCCCTTGAATGGGAATGTTCCTTTATGCATTTCCACCCTTTGCACTGATACCCATGGTACTTCTGAAAGTTCAGAAAGAATTACTAAAGATTGTGGTGACTTCCATTTGGCTCAGGCAAAGTTGGTTTCCTGTTTTAATGGAAGTGGCCAAGGACAATTACCACACGCTTCCTCACACTCTGGATCTGCTCACACAGTGTCAGGGCCAGTGATGCACCCCAGCTTAAAGCAGTTGCAGCTGGCAGCCTGGATGATCTTGATGCCTCTTAGGCACTTGTTTCATGAGGATGTGCAGCAGGTACTGAAGGAGGTAAGAAAGCCTGCAACTAGAAAATCTTATGTTTACAAGTGGAAGATGTTTTCCAGGTGGTGCCAGCCCAATAACAGAGGGCCAAGTTTGGTGTTTACCTCTCTGGTTTTTAAATATTTGTGTGAGCTACTCAACAATGGCTTATCTTGCACATCTATCAAGGTGCATGTTGCAGCCATCTCAACTTGTCTGCCCATGGATCCTCCTCATTGTCTCTTTTAGTGGTCATTTTATGAAAAGAGTGTTGCACTTGAGACCCCCTTGAAAGCAAATTCCTCCTCCTTAGGATCTCAACTTCTTTCTTGACCTTATCTCCTTTTGAACCTGTCTTTTAGGTTGATTTAAAGTTCATCACTTGGAAAACTGTTTTGCTTATTGCTCTAACATCTATAAGGAGAGTCTATGAGCTGCAAGCTCTCATGATGGGCCAGCTTTATCTTATTTTCCACAAGGATAGGATTGTTCTACACACTAATTCATAGGTTCATAGGTTCATACTAGGCTATCTGCCCAAGGGCATTTATAAGCCTAGCCCATAGTAATGTGGCTTTCGCCACCCCTTTAGTTTGAGTAAAAACTATGAGTAATGTGGCTTTCGCCACCCCTTTAGTTTGAGTAAAAACTATGCCTATTATTTTGCTGTGCCTCTGTCAAGCAGTGACACTGAAGTAATCCCTGGGGTATATCTGTGATCTCCCATCCATCTTTCAAGCCAGAGATGTTTCTGAATTTACCCTGAATCAAGCTACCAGTCTCCCAGTTTCTTTTCTGGAACACAAAGACAAGGGAAAGTAGATTCTGCATACCCTGGATGTGCACAGGCAGTTCAGTTGCCTTGACAAAACTAAGTCCTTTAGGAAAGCTGAACAGCTGTTTATTTCCTGTTCAAGGCCTAAGATGGGTCAACCTGTCTCTAAGTAAACCGTTACTTGTTGGTTGTTCTCTGCTATTGTTTTTGTTACTCTCACCATGATAAATCTATTCCGGGCAAGGTTAAGGCACATTCCACCCGAACCGTTTCCTCTTTGGTGGCATATTGCAAAGAAGTGGATTTTTGAAGCAGTCTAGAGGCAACAACCTGGTCCTTTGTTCATACCTTTACAAAGTATTACAAACTAGATTCTATCTCACATTTACGAGCAGGCTTTACGAGGAACATTCTTCAGGGACTCATGGATCCTTATTCTTTCTCCTCACACTGAGGGTAAGCAATGTAAATGTACCCATATGCCACTGAGGCATTGTGAATGATAAACATAGTACAGTTGCATAACTCTTGCTTACCTGTAACAGTAGACGTTTGATTGTATCCAACCTTGTTGTATTGTTGATTGCCTCTGGTTACTTTTCATATTTTTTGTCTGCAGATTGTTTGGTTTCAGGCAATTCTTGCTTCTGGTCCTTCTTGATTCTTTACTTAGCAATAAAAGCCTAAATAACTGACTTCCTGTAAAAGGGGTTAGGCTTCCCCTGATGGGCAGGGCTTAACCAATTCCCTGTCATAGGGAGTCAGAGAAGAGAATGTTAATATGGTTTTGTTTTCTTTTCTATTAATGCATGTGTCTATATCTTAAGTGATATTTTAATAAAGGTGCTTAAAATAACATGTTAAATTCCTTAAAAATATGTTCCCAATTACCCCTATCTTTCACATCACATCCCCGGCATTTGCTATCTACCTGAAAAAAATAGTATCCTTAGGGCATATAAATACCTATGCAAACACTTCCATGCAAAAATCCTAAACTTTCTAGACCTTGTTGCATACTTGGGATACATGCAAATGTCTTTTCACTATTACTGTGCATATTGCCTGTCCATTATCACTTCCAAGTATTTTCTAACCTTTTCGGATTGATTCTTATAATCATCATGCATTATTCAGTTTCACTTCTGAACGTAAGTAAAAAGTCAACCAAAACATTTTTTTCACCATTGAGATAACAAGTTTGTTGATATATAACTTACACACGTGTTCACAAGTTATAGGTTCTTATGCCCTAAAATACATTTAAAGAATGCAGACTCCTTGAAGTTAAATGCAAAGTTGCACTTGCTGACCTACTCATTGGCACCCCTTTTGAACTGTGATAAAGTTTATGCATCCTATATTGAATCGAAGCCTGTTCTTTAGTCTAGGAACTGAATGTATTATAAACCTCTCTTAGTGATATCATTTAAGCCAGTCTTGTATTTAGTGTTTGCATTCCCTTGTGATTTAGAGCCAGTGTAAATTTTAATCTAAAACAAAGCTCTTGCTCCTCATTTTTGGTGATGTAGAGTCATTAGCTCAAACCATATACATTTTGTCCTGCTGCAAACATAAACTATATGTACATCAAACCGATCGGTTAAGCTCAGCAACTGAGATTGTGCAGGTATAAAATACATTCCCTTATTCTTTGCAATTTCATACATAAATTAGTCCCATCCGTATATCTGTAGTACTCAAGGAAACTCACTGATAACTTGACTCCATGTTACTTATCTGTGCTGGCTACTCATTACAGATTCTTCACAGTGGGGACTCCCATTCCCAGCCATGTCTGACCTTGCGATTCATGGTGTCTTCTCTTTCAAGTTAAAAAGCACTCAAATTTGACTTCCCTTCCACTCTATAGGCCATTTTTCTTTAAGTCCAGACTCCAGCAATCTCCAACAGCAGCCTTGAGAGAACCCTTTCCTCGCATCACAAATAAAAAGATACTCTACAGTACCCATGTACTGCAGAGCAGTAATGACCTCATTTAGTTCTGTCTCAAAGATTTTTTCATTGCAGATTTGGCTAAGGGCTCCACCGTAGCTCCACCTAAATCTGGTGCCTTTGGACTTTATACGTGCATCTTCAACCCTTTGCTTCCACTATGTCAGATGCCCTCCAGTTCAAATACAGATGTTGCAGCTGAGCATATCAGCCCAGGCCATACCAAGATCAGCTGATACATCCCATGGAATAGTCCTCAAGCAACCTCACTCTGCCTCTAAACCCAATTCCTTGTCCCTAAATTCCATTTATTAAACATCTTCCCTGACTTAATTTATCACCAGGACAATATGCAGTCATCTTGAAATGAATGGTTCTTTCAGTCCTACAGTCAACACTAACCAGTGGACGTCTACATAAATCCTCAATTCTGGACCAATTCTTGAACCTTGACCTTAAGGGATTTAGCCCTACAGGTTCTGACAGTGTTTAATTACCCTTTAGAGCACCTCACTGTTATGTCTTTCCTAATTCACAGTTTGCATTAATTCTTTCATTTTCCCTCGCAGTTTGTTTGTGACTGTTTTGCATAAACTTCACAGCATCAGTATTATTCCATTGGCATTGTATTGCACAATACCTTGTGAGACAGTCACTAGCCAGATATCCCGATCACCTGCATGTACACTTTGATTCATCAATCGTGATCACTCTTAACAATTTCAAGTGTACATCAAGCAGTACAGTCAAGTTCAGTAGCACATTCTGTGTGGGTTCCCAGCTGTTTGCCACTTCAGCAGTATTTTGTCTTGGACTTTTTTAATTATTTACTGATAGAACACAAACCATCATGGTGACCCCATTCCAGCCCATAACCAGCTTTTACTTCATAATATTTGGATTTCTCCGTACAGTCCTTTTCTTTCATTATAAACCAAGAGATGACAACATTAATTCACTAAAAAACTACATTCAGTAAATTAAATTAACTATTTAGCAATATGAATTTCTTGATACACTGAGTTACCATGGGAGACAGCTGACTCATGTAAGTACCACTAATGTATCCCAGACGTTTTGAGGGGGTACTGCAGTACTAATGTCATTAAGTATTAGGGTTGGTGACAGACAGTGACATCGCTAATTTGTTTGAAGTGAGATTATTACCCCGTAACTAAAGTCAGTGCCGCTATCTATCCTTGTGCAATTGGAAAAATGATCATCAAGCCATTGTCAGTATACAGGTAATTAGAGCCTTGATTATGTAATTGCAGAAGGGTTAATGTGAGAATGTTAAGTATGTTTGAACAGATGTGTGTTTTGTATTATCTGTTTTGAAGAAATGCTCATGCAGGAAAGATTATCTTTCATTAACCATTCCTTTTACTACATTAACTTCCTTTTATGTGCATTTTCATATCCATTGTGAGCTTCCCCCCTCGTATTCTTAGTACTTACCAATCTGAGATACAAAGGGAACCAGTGCCATGTATTTCTGACTGACAACTACTACATACATTTTACTGCATTTTTCTAGACCACGTTTCACTTTAATGTTTTTATTTCTGTAAGCCCCTATGGTGTTCCTTTGGGATCTGCACAGTTTCCTGTGAATGTTGCTGCTTCTAAAAGTGTTTTAAATCTTGGCTAAGCACTTAGGATCGTAGGATCATAGAATCATAGGTGGTTACTAGGCTATTGGCCCTAAGGTCCTTATAAGCCTAGCCAAGAGTTTAGCCCATGTTTAGACAAGTCAGCACCCAAAGCCCCAGTCCAGCAGGGACACAGGTGGAATCCCAGGGGTGTATTTTCTGTTTCCCATCCAGTTGTCCAGGTTGTGCTTAAAAAGGGATAATAAGGTACTCTGCTTGACATGGAGAGGGAGTCTATTCCACAGATGGGAGAGTCTCTGGGACACAAATCTGTCCTGCCAACAAGTCCTGTTGATATCACAGACCAGGTTTAGGTCGCACATATGGGTTGCTCGAGTGGAGCTTGACTTGCAGATATGCAACAGTCCCATCAAGGCGGGGTCTGAGATTGCTTTGTATGCCAGACAGAGTTCACCTCTGAGGAGTCTGTATGAGACTAAATAGAGGAACACTGTTTATAGCCTATCTGTGTAGGGTAGAACTTTGAGGCCCTGGATTCCCCTGGTGAGGAACCTCTGTGGTCTCTCCAGCTGCTGCATGTGGTTTGCGAGGTACATGCTGAAGGGGGCGTTGTGCTCAATAATTGGCCTTATAAGGGAAGAATACAGGGATGTTATGACCTCTTTGTCCCTGGATGAGATACCATTACTTATGAGATGGGCCATGTAGAAAGCTTTCCGTACAATGGAAGCAACATGGTGGTCAAAAGTTAGGTTGCTGTCAACCTAGGTGCCCAAATCCCTCACTACTGATCATGTACTTAGGACATTGTTATTAATGTGATAATATGTGGGGACATCACTCTCCCCAAAGGGGATGATGATACATTTTTTATCATTCAGCTTGAGGCCATGTTTCTGGCACTAAGAAAAAAGACCTTAGGTGTCGTCCACAGCTTCAGGCTTCAGACTGCTAAGACACAATTTATTAATCGCTTAAAAAGTGAAGCTGACAGGATGTAAACTTCACTAGAATATAATTAACTGAAAAAAGTTAAGTATCCAAGCAGTTGTCATCCACAGTTTCAAACTTCAGACTGTTAAAACTCAATACTCAATTTATTGAAAACTTAAAAAGTGAAGCTTTTTTTTTTTGAAGCTACAAAGCATCTATTTACTGTGCTTTAACATCTTGAAGCCTGAAGTTGTGGATGTTAATTACTAGGCTAATTATTTCAGCATTTCAGTGAAGCTTGCATTTTGTCAGCTTCACTTTTTAAGTTTTCAATAAATTGAGTTTTAACAGCCTGAAGTTTGAAGCTGTGGATGACAACTGCTTGGATACTTAACTTTTTTCAGTTCATCATATTCTAGTGAAGTTTACATCCTGTCAGCTTCACTTTTTAAGCGATTAATAAATTGTGTCTTAACAGTCTGAACCCTGAAGCTGTGGACGACACCTAAGGTCTTTTTTCTTTGTTCATTTGTCTACCCTCGCTGTCTTTAGTAGTGGTGAGGAGAATTTATTTCATGTTTCTGGCACTAGTCATTTATTTGGGTGAGACCCTGTTGGAGACGTCCACATCACAGATCCGAAGACTGTTTTCTCTTCAACTCCAGTGGTTCTCCTGAGCTGACCAGCATGGAGGATTGTCAGAGCTGAAGCATCGGTGCCAGATGTGGGGGGTTGAAGTTGACTCAGAGACTTTTGCAGCTGTCTATTCCCATCAGAGCCTTGGCACTGAATAGCTTGGTTCCAACTCCCTGCTGGGATAGAGCGCTGGTGGGGTTGTGAGAGCCAGTGATCCAAGAGGTCCCAGCTTCAGAGACATCAACTTCTGGTTCCCCTAGGCATTCTGGCTTAGAGTTTTGGAGAGAGTTTTCTTGTTGGCTAGAGAAGAGACATCCCAGCCCCCCCCCCCCAGATCAGACAACCCTGCCAAATACTGTTCTTTGCTCTGAGCCTCAACTATCTCTTCCACTGGGACAGCCAAAGCAAATGAGTCTCCAGCTGGTCCATCAGGATATTGTTATCTCTTCTGACACTTCACCAGAAGACACCAAGGAGGAAGTCCCTTGAAGGAGGATGTGTAAGTGGAGGCACATAGATCCCCCCCAGAATCTATCACGGAGGACACTGAGTTTGATGAGAGGCAGGGGTCCTCCAGATCGCCACCTGATGATGCCTCCTTTGGAGACATTCTAGAGCTCCTGAAACAAAAAGGTAGTTTGTCTTCCAACACACCTTCGCAGGAGGAATCGGTGTTCCTTGAAGCTTTTTGGTCTGGCCCATCAACTTCTTGGGTGACCCCCACCCCTCTCAGCCAATAAGTTAATTGATCTGGTCGCTCCGAGGGAGTGGAAAGAGCTAGACACTGTTGAGCCAATACGCGAAAGACCCGATAAAATTCTAGTCCTGCCACCCAAAGACTGTGCACTCTGGAACAAGGAAGTACCAGTTGATGCCATGGTTATGGCTGCAGCTACAAAGAAGGAACTAGCAGAACAGAGCTCTTATGTCTATCCCCCTACCAGGGAGTCTTGGGTGTTGGACAGATGTGGGAAGCGTGTTTATGCTTCAGCAACCTTTGCCTTTAGGTTGATAAATTACTTGGCACATTGTACAAGACTGCAAAGAGATTTAATCAAGGAGCTTACCAAATCTCTTTCTGGGTCCATGTCTTCCTTGGCTGGAAACAGAATCTCTTTGCAGCTGGCCATACTGCACTCTATCACAAATGCGTTCATGAGGTTTATCTCCCATGCTGTGGAAGGTACCTCACGGGTGTCGGGCTCAGGGATAGCTATCAGAAGGCATGTCTGGATGCAGTTATGTGATTTTGTGGAACCATTTAAGTCTTAATTTGTCAATGCGCTCCTTGACGGATCTTCTCTATTTGGCCTGAAAGTTAAGGACACATTCTCCAGGTGTGAACAAGAAGGAAATACCCTGTCTGCCTTGGGTGTATGTTTTTCTTCCCTTCAAAAGCCCTTTTCTTGAAATCAACAAGGTAGTAGAACGATGTGGTTTAAGAAATCCCATGGTCCTTTCAAGAATTCACATAGAGATAGGTCCCCCAGGGGCATAGGGGGAACTTGAATCGAAGACGCTGTCCTCATGGCAAAGGTGGTCTGCAGAACCAGGGCTTTAGAGATTCTTTCTCAGGTAGGCCCTATCAGCGGTCCTGAAGGGAGGCCCATCTGTCCCTGTCTGGAGGCAGTCAGGGTTTGTTTATCCCTGCACCAGAGAGCTTGGCTAGCTATCACAAAAGATTTGTGGGTGCAGACGATCATATCCAAAGGTTATACCATGTCATTTTCCCTATCCCCTCCCACAATTATGAAGAAAATCCCCAATGTTCCACCCAGTCAGAGGGAAGCAGCATCTCTAGAAATAAAAAACACTCTAGAAAAAATAGCCTCTCTGGTCGGGGGGGGGGGGGGGTCCAGAACCTATTCACAATTCTTCTTGCTGCCAAAAAAGAGAGGGGACTCAAGACCAGTTCTGAATCTCAGCAATTTAAACCAGTTTGTACAGTATACAAGGTTTTGGATGGTCACAGTTCAGTCCATTTTGCCTTAGATGCAAAAAGATGATTGGATGTGGTTGATATATCTTTAGGATATGTACTATCACATCAAAATGAACAGGTACTCTAAGAGATTCCTACTGTTCTGGCTGGGAGCCAGACATTTCCAGTTCAGAACATTGCACCTTGGTCTCACCACAGCCCCCAGGGTGTTCATCAAATGCTCACTTGAGATTGCTGGGATTCCAGTTGTTTCCATATCTAGAAGACTGGCTCCTTACTTCCCCAACCAGGCATCAACTACTACAGGCAAGAGACTACTTCTTTCAGTTGTTTTCTCATCTAAGAATAACAGTCAATTACAACAAGTCTCAGCTTACCCCAATACAGAGTATGGAGTTCATAAGTGCTTGTTTGGACACAGTCAGTCAAATAGCCTCTCTTCCCTCCATTTGAATAAACACATTGCAGTTCCAAGTCGAGAAATTGATCCAGAATTCATCTCATCCATCCCAACTGATACTGCAGGCTTTGGGTTCCATGGCAGCAGCTGTCACCCTTGTTTTGTTGGCCAGGTTCCATATGAGAATCCTTCACTGGACTCTGTTGACGCAGTGGTCTGTTGTCCAACACCAATTATTGACATGAATCAAGATCACTGAAGCATGCAAAAAAATATTTTCTGTGGTGGATTAATTCGAAGGAGCTCTGAGACGGCCATCCCTTTGTTCTTCCCCTACCCAAGGCCATGATGACTATGGACACCTCTTAGCTTGCGTGGGGGAGACACTACTTAGGAAGGACAGTCCAAGGTACGTGGTCCCCCAAAAAGGCCAAGATGCATATTAATGTCCTGGAGATGAGAGGTGTCCTCCTAGCATTGTAAGCCTTTCAAGACATTCCCCAATCCGGGACAGTTGCAGTTCAGACAGACAATATGATGGTAGTCTGGTAACATCAACAAACAAGGGGGAAAACATATCTTACCCTTTTTGTCGAGAAGCTGTGAGAGTATGACAATGGGCGATGTCTTCCATTTGCTTTCTAATAGGAAAGCACATTTTGGGGAAAACCAAAGTGATAGCAGACAAACTAAGCAGGTCCATTCTGATGCCACACAAGTGATCTCTCAACATTAGTGTGGCATAGTGAATTATCCATCAGTGGGGCCACCCATGCTGCAGTCTATTTGCCTCTCCCCTCAACAAGTGCAGCAGGTTCCTTGCTCCGATCATTCCTTTGGGGAGTCACCAAGAGATGCTGTAGGTCACAGTTGGCCCCCCGGTCTCCTTTAAATGTTTACTCCCTTGCAACTAATACTCAACTTTCTCCAGAAAGCAGTTCAGTTGAAGAGCACATTGATCCTCATTGCACCTTTTTGGCCTTGTTGTATGTAGTTCCCATTCTTCTGGCCTCATCTTCTACATCCACCTTGGATTTTGGATTCAACTCCAGACAACCTGTCTCAGCCGACAGGCATGACTCATTCGGACATTGCAGGTCTCAAGCTGACCACATGGTCTCTCCAGTTCCACTGATTGCTAGACAGTCCAAGTTGTCCTACCCAGTTCATCACATTTTGTTGTCTTCCCATAAGGTTTCTACTAGAAAGACTTAACAAGAGTAGATGGAAGAGATTTGTCTTCTGGGCACTTAGCAAAGATCTGGACCCTTTTTAAGCACCTGTGCCAGCTGTCCTTGAATTTTTAGCTTCCGTCTTCAATGAAAGAGCTAGTTTCTCTTAGAGTTCAATTGGCTGCCATTTCTAATTTCCACCTAGGTGAAAATAACTCTACTTTAGTTTCTTCTAAACTATGCAAGGCCTTTCTCAAGGGATCATTTTTGGTTAGACCTCCATTAAAATATCCTACTCCTCCTTGGGATTTGTATATAATGTTTCAGGCCTTAACTCAATGTCATTTTGAACCTTCAGCCAAATCAGACCTTAAATTTTTATCTTGGAAAACCATTTTTGTAGTGGCTATTACATCAGCTGGAAGAGTATCTGAAATCCAGGCTCTATCCTCAAAGCGTCTTTACTTGATTTTTCACAAATACAGGGTGTCTTGCAAACAAACCCATCCTTTTTACCTAAGGTAGCTTCTGAGTCAAATATAAACCAGGTCATTAATCTCCCAATTTTCTTTCACAACTTTTCAAACAAAGAAGAGTATTTATTACACCTTTTGGGTGTACATAGACAGCTTTGCTTATACCTTCGTAGAACCAAAGACTTTAGAAAATCTGGCCAGTTATTTGTTTCCTTTTCTCCTACCAGCTTAGGCAAACCAGTAAATAAAGTTACATTGACCAAGTGGTTGACTGATTGTGTAACCTTTGTCTATGGTAAATTAGGATTATCTTTACCAAAACCTCCTAATACTCTAGTACATTCTGCAAGGTCAGTGGCAGTTTCTTCAGCTTTTTGGTCCAGAGCCTCTTTAGATGATATTTGTGCAGCTGCAACCTGGGCTAATTCCTAGACTTTCATTGCTCATTACAAGTTGGATTTAATTTCCAGGAAAAGTGTGGCCTGTAGTTCAGCAGTGCTCCAGAATATCCTTCCATAAGGGCCTCCCGAGGTTACAGTAGCTGGGGACTCTGTCCCATCAGTTGAGAAATTAATGAAAATGAGTGCATCAGATAGTTATGCACTCACCATAACGTTCCATCTGTGTTGTGTTTTTTCATTCTTCCTCAACTTTCCACCCAACTACCCCCTCCTTTTCCTTCTGGAGAGATCTAAGAGTTGTACAGGAACCTCTGTTCCTTGTTTGAACTCCAGCTACCCTTTTCTTTTCTACCTTTGGTTATTTCTGTATTAGGTTGTCTTTTCTAATATAGGGACAGCAAACTCGATGTGAGGTACTTTAGTTTGGCAGGGCATTGTGGGTAAAGGGAGGGGTTCGAGAGTTGTAGGATCCAGTGATCTGGTAGAAGCAGCTGAGTTGAATCTGAGTCTGAGATCTAACCAATCAGTTGAGGAAGAATGAAAATGGACAACAAGGGCCTACGTAAGCCTAGCCAGCAAGGTTCCATAGCTTACGCCACCCAAGAAAGTTATTTTCCTGTGCCACTGTCCAGCAGAGACACAGAAGTGATCCCCGGGGTGTATTTCCTATTTCCCATCCACTCATCAAGATTTTTCTTGAAGAGTGCTAATGAAGAACTTTGCTTGACATGGATGGGTAGCTTGTTCCAGACTATAGGAAGTCTCTGGGACAGGAATCTATCCCTCCAGTGTGTCCTGTCTATTGTAGTGACAAGGTTTAGGTCCCTAGAGCGTGTAGCTCAGAGGGGTTGGGATTTCTTTAGGTATAGCATGTCCAACAGCTCAGGGTTTGACATAGCTTTATATGTTAGGCAGAGATCACCTCAGAGTAGGTGATATGCTACGGAGTAAAGCTGGAGTTTTTTGAGGCGGTCAGTGTAGGGCATTTGTTTGAGGCCAGTAATCCTCTGTGTGAGGTACTTCTGTGGCCTTTCCAGCTGCTGCAGATGTCTTGTGAGGTACATTCCAAAAGGGGTGTTGTACTCTATAATGGGTCTAATGAGTGATGAGTAGAGGAGAACAATGACCTCTTTTTTCCTGGATGAGAACCTTTTTATGATGAGGTGTGCCACATAGAAGGACTTCCTGACTTCTGTGGTGATGTGTCTATCAAAGGAGAGACTACTGTCCACCTGGGTCCCAAGGTCTCTTATCACACATTCGGTGTTAAGTAGAGTGCTGCCTATGTGGTAGTTCATGGGTACAGAGTTTTTACCAAAGGGGATGACACTGCACTTTTTGGCATTGAGCTTGAGGCCATGGCTCTGACACCAGGCATCTGTCTCAGTGAGACCCTTCTGTAGGATGTCCACATCATTTGGGGACTTGACTATGGCTCCTAGTTTGCAGTCATTTGTGAACTTCGTTAGCCAGAGGCCTTCTGTGTTAGCCTGTACTTCAGAGAAGTAGATACCAAACAGGAGAGGTCCCAGGACGGAACTCTGTGGTACTCCACTTGTCACTGCTTTGAGGTCAGATTTGGAGTCTGCAACTTTTACAGTGTGGGTTCTGTCAGTGAGCCAGTTGGCAACCCATCTTGTGACATAGGGATTTATACCTTGTATAGTGAGTTTAGCTATAATTCCAGAATGGGGGATGGTGTCGAAAGACTTGGCGAGGTCAAGATAGGCTGTGTGAACCACCTTACCCTCATCCACAGCTTTGGTAACTGCCTCAAAGAAGTCGATCAGGTTCAGGAGGCCTGATCTGCCTTTCACAAACCCAAACTGCGTGGGATCCAGAGTTTGGAGGTTACCAATGTCTTTGTTTATAAGTTCCATGATGATACGTTCCATGGCCTTGCAGACCAGGCTCGTCAAGCTAATAAGTCAATAGTTCCCGGGATCAGTGGTGGCTCCCCGTTTGTGGAGTGGGATAACTGTTGCTGTGCACCATTCAGTGGGCACAAAGCCTGATGCGAGGCTATTACTGAACATGGTGCTTAAATGGGGAGCCAGTTCGTTCTGAAGTTCGTGTAAAACGCAGCCTGGGATGTTGTCCAGTCCCATGGATGCTGTGTTTTTGGCTTTAGAGAGTGCAGATTTTTCCTGCGTAGTTGTGATTACAGGGACTCTGTATTCTTCCTGTACAGATATGGGCCCTTTAGGGGGTGAGAGGGGGGTAAAGTTAGCACTGAACCGATCTGCCAGAATGTTGGCACTATCAGTTGTTTCTGTAATTTTCGTGCCTTTGTGCTGTAACTCAGAGCAGATCTGGGTGTTGCCAACTAGATTCTTGACATAGCTATAGAATGCTTTGTGGTTGTCCTTGGATTTAGTGGTGATTTTGTTTTTGTAGCTAGCTTTGGAGGATCTTATAAGGGATCTCAGCTTCTTACTGAGGCTGACCCTTCTTTTAGAAATAGCTAAGGGCAATTATCACAAGCTTCCTCAGAGACTGTGCCTATTCACACAGGAGAAAGGGTGTTTGATAATGCCAGACTAGAAACAACTTCAACTAACTGCATGAATGACAGTCTTAATACCTTTTAGGCATTTGTTTTCTGGGGATGTGCAGTGGATATTAAAGGAGGCAAGAAAACCTGCTACTAAAGCAGCATATATTGGTAAGTATAAAATATTTTCTATTTTATTTAGTGCCAGAGCTAAAACCTTTGTAAGGCGAGTATGCCAATGGTTCTAGAATGTTTATGTGAGTTATTTTCCTTTGGCCTTTCTTACTTCTCTATCAAGGTTCACCTTTCGGTCATTTCAGCATGTTTGATCATGGATCCCTCTTTTGGTGCAGTCTCATGTTAAGACATTTTGAAAGGGGTTGTACATATCCAACTACCTGGAAAGTAGGTTCTTACCTTTGTTTTGGAAAAAAATAACTTTGGCTCCATTTGAACCAGAGCAGGCTGATTGAGGTTCTTAAAACTGACCTGAGTATTGCTCATTTCTCTGTCTTCTGCAAGAAGAGTATTTGAGTTGTAGGCTCTTATAGCATGTCAGCCATCTCTTATTTTTCACAAAGGTAGGGTTTCTTTGAGAAAAAAAATTAATTTATGCCTACAGTGGTATCAGAGTTTGCTTTTAGCCAAACTACCCATCTCTTCTTTCCAGAAACTAAAAATGGAGAAATGATTCTTCATAATCTCGGATCTTCAGACTACTCGATTATTATCTTGACAGAACAAAAACCTTCAGAAATTCTGATCAGTTGTTCATTTCATTTGAAGGTAGGAAAAAAGGGACAATTAGTGTCAAAGCAGACAGTTTCCAAATGTCTCATACTATTTATTTTCGTTATTCCCACTATAGTAAGTCAATTCCAGGCAGGGCTGAGGTCCATTCTACCACAGCCATGGCTTCTTCAATGGGTTTTTGGAAAGGGGTGTTTTCTAAAAGTATTCTAGAGACTACAGCTTGGTTCTCTGTACATAGTTTTACAAACCACTACAAACAAGATTCCTTTTCCAGATGTACAGCAGGCTTTGCTGGGACCATTCTCCAGGAGCTCTTGGACCTTCATTCTTCCGCCTCCCAGTCATTCCAAGCTCTGGTATTTTACCCGTATGGTTTAGGGTACTGCGGTAGTGATCTCATGATGAACATAATACATTTGTGTAAGTAAACAGTATAACAGATGTTCAAATAGATCAGTGATGTATTACCCACTCCATTCCCCCTCCTCTCCCTCCACTGTCCCCTTATATTTTATGATTTCATTTGTCAGGGCGAGAACACTTTTTATGTACCCAGCATGGACCTGTTTCAGGGCTCTAACCTCCCTTCTTCTGTTGATATGAAAGCTTTGAAGAGTGTGGTGCCTGACCTCTGATTTTCTCCTCTTTCAGCAAGAGTTATCAGTCGTCTGAGAGCATAGAACATTCCCTTAAGTTTTGGTAAGGTTGTCCTTCTGTTATATTGTATGCAGAATATAAACCATATAGCTATACTAGATACTGCAGCAGTGATTTATTTGAACATCTACTCTTATGGTAAGTTTACTTTTGCAATTGTACTTTATATGACAGGCCACTCTGCTAAGCTTGGTGATTTATATCTAAGGGAGGTTTTAACTGTTTTAAACACTGCTTCTAAGATTTATAACTCTGCTTGGTATGCAGCCCGCTAAAAAATCTCTGCTTTTTGTTTTGCTTTTTGTTTAATGGTTAGAAGGCAGGCTTGGCTTAAAGGTCAGACTTACATTGATAATGTTAATGTTTAAAATTAGAAGTCTTTCTGTTTGTGCGTTTTTTTGTGAGATTTACTTAGCTCTCTTACTCAGGATTTAGAAAAATACAGAATGTTTGTTACTTTCAAATGAGAATACAAAATGCTGATGGGGAGTCAAGCTGGGAAATTAGCCTTCTCTGGTTATAATGCATTCCTGGGGGGGGGGGGGGGGGGGTACTTTTAGGCCAGTTTGTTTGGGAGAGATCATTCCACAGCTTTTAGAGGATTTTACTTTTTCTGTTCCTTTGTTCCTTTACTTTAGTGGAATAATGTGAATTGTCCCCTCCCTGTATTCACATGTTTGGAGTGAAATGTTGTGTTGGGTATTTTCAGCCCTTCGGTTTAAGTGCTAAAATCTACAGGTTACTATCAGGAGACAGGTTGTCTTCTGGTGCAACCAGTGTGCCAGATACTTATTTTCTTGTAATTTCAGCACAATAGTAGTCAGTGTTTTGGGGCAGAATTCCAAAACTAATGAATTTTCCTTTTCACTCAAAGTTCACAACAAACCGTATCTGAAGAGTAAATAAAAGTAAGGCTGTGATGTCATTCCACTTTGCCAATCTCCAGTGGTATGGCAAGAAAAAGTGCGCTTTATTGCTCTTCAGCACTGGTGCCTGGGATCGCCTAACATGTTCTAACACTGAATGTAATGCAGGTTAAAAAGTATATGTTGCCTTGTAAAAGACTTTCTGGTTGATGGTGAGGCCTTCCACATTAGAACAAATCACTCATCCATCTACCTACTTAACTACTTGAAACTTTAACAAGGCATCTTGATTCCTCATGCAGGTAGGAAATCAGAGAGAGAGTGGGGGGGGGGTGAGTGTCTTAGATCTGCTAGTTGATGTGATTTTATCTGGACTACGTACCTCTCAACCATACCAAATTCCTCAGTATTTCCCAGTTTTGAGGGCAAAATAATGGGGTGCCACAAATTCCTGAGTGGCTCCTTCAAATCCCGATTTTTTATTTTTATTTATTTATTTATTCATTCATTTATTTTTTTGTTACAATTTTTCATTACATTTTACTTACCTGTTATCTTACTGCTTCCGTTGCAATCTGGCCCTGCAGTGCTGAGGGAGAATATCGTACATATAACTTTACTTTATAACCTGTGCTTGTGAATTGAATACTATGCCATCACCCAAATGCAGGCAGTCCATCCGCTGCAAAACAAGAAAACACATCAGCTTCTCGGTTACAAGGAAGATATGTTTTATGCTCCAGCCTCCTGCCAAACAATGGCTAAATTTTGTCAGTAATGCCACCGTTTGCCTGCAGATGATCACTACTTGTCTAATTACAATCCTCGCTCCATGTTTTGAGTTTGTCTAAAAAGCGTTGGGGAGCCAAATAACTCCTTCCTGACTTTTCACAATACTGGAGTGAAACACCAGACAAGCAGCAATTAAAGGCAAGGTGATGTTAAAGGGGATCTAAAATTAACTAGTAGGACGAGAAAGGAAATCGTGTCTTGTGACAGTTTTTTTAAACAAGTAAGGGGTCCAGTGATTTACAGCAATGCACTGATTATGATGAAGTTAAAACTCAGAAATGACAGTGTGAAAGAATGCATTGTCTTATATCGTACCGCTCAACTCTCCAGATTTTCGCTTCATATTTTTGATCTGTTCTTTATAAAATGTGTGGTTTTGTAGCATATTATTGAAGCTTGAAGTCACTAAATAATGACAAACCTTTGTGTATCAGACCTCATATCAGCCAGAAAATGCATGCTAACAAAATCTAAACTATAAGAGCAATATATAAAATATGCTCCTATTTTTTGGCTTTGTCCATATTTCTTATTCTAAGAGGATGAGAGGTATGTAAAAGTATATTAGATGTAGAAAAGTGAACTGCTTTGTGGTTTATTTATTATTTCTGTGGTAAGGGGTCTGTGTGGCAAGCCAGGTTAAATGTGGTTCTAAAAATGTTCCAGTCAGCGTTGTAGAGATGTTTATCATGGCTCTGCTGTGTTGTTAAAACTGCTTTTACCCATATTTATAGCAGTCTGCGCCAGTGCACCATAGTGAACTCACAAAATAATTGAGAAGGAGCGGTTCTCCTTTTGAGTAACCACCACAACAGAAGACTTGAAAAAATAGCACATCCACAAACGAGAATTGCGTGCAGGCAAATAAGAGTACTAGAAGGCAAATAAGAGTACTAGAAAGTTTTTAACATACTAAGTTGTAAAGTGCTTCGCTTTTGTATATGGCAGACAGTCACAGAAGAAAAAAGACAGGTGTCGAGAAAATAAAGATTTAAAGAGTGCAACTGTCAGAGATCAGGATTTTTGTAGCTGACTACAAGTGAACCTCTCCTGTTATCGAGAAGGGGAAAAGGAGTCAGTCTGAACTCCTGTGGAGATGGATTTACTAGCTGCAGGCTGAGAGAGAGAGAGAGAGAGAGAGAGAGAGAGAGAGTGTGTGTGTGTGTGTGTGTGTGTGTGTGTGTGTGTGTGTGTGTGTGTGTGTGTGTGTGTGTGTGTGTGTGTGTGTGTGTGTATGTGAGACAGCCTGCAAGAAAGAGCACTTGCACCAGATGGATTGTACTAAGGCAAATAGAAGAAGGGCACCAGACAGTAAGGAGATCCAACGATTCAGGCAAATTAATTACTGGACGCCAGTGAGGGGCAGCAGGCAGCATGTCAAAGAAGAAAAGGGAAGGAAAGAGGAAAAAGGTAAATGTAACAAGGAACAGAAGAGGGAAAAACCTAGTGGAGATAAACCTAAACCAAAAGTTCCAAAACGTTGAACAGGTAAGCCTTTTGCTGTCAACCCCTTAGCTGTTAAGGTTAAATGCGTTGCCCTTTTATTTGGTGTTTTGAAAGGTGTTGGCAATGGCAAAGTTTCTTATTGACGTGTGGGACAAAATTGTACTTTATAATGTGCTTGTTTGCTGTCAGGCACAGGTGAGAAGGGGTATGTTGTGGCTAACAACTTGGTGTATCTTACTGAGAACCTGTCACTGTGCATATGTAAAAGGATAGGTATGTAATGATATTATTAATGGAGGGGCCTTGTCAGTATGAATTTTGCATTCACCACAGGCAGAAGGGTTACTGGGCAGTACTAGAAGTCTGTGGTTTGGTGGGAATGAGCAAAGCCCTTACAGTTTGTCAAGACTTAAGTTTATTGTTAGGCATACTGCTCATTTATATGGTTTCAGCGGCTGAATTCTTCAACAGGCCCACTATGGTTCTGGGCGGTTTGTAGTTGGGACACAGGTGCAGTGGGTCCAGGAATTCTGAAACTCTTGAGTGACAAGGGCTAGCAAGGTTGTGGCAGAATGTATAGGTTAGAAAAAAAAACTGTTTCCCTTTCAGTTTGAGCTGCTTGCTTGGCTCTGACATTTGTGCTTCATAGGGATATTACTTGCTAATATACCTCTCAATCATACCTCTCAATCTCTCACAGCAAGAAATCTGGACAAAGCCAAAAATAATGGTGGGACAAAGGCCCAAAAATAGGGACAGATTTTAAATATTGCTCCTGTATACTCAAATAGTTGCTAGAATAACAGATGTGATGTTGTCAATCTCGCCTTTATTCTCTCTGATTGGGTTGGATCCAATCCATCGGATCCATCTCAGCCTTTTACAAAAGCTCAACGCCTTTAGCAAACCTCGTGGGCATTCTACCTTACTCATGTAATTCCCTAACTCTCCCAGATCTCGTTTGCCACTCTGTGAAGGACATGGTTCTCCAGCAAGCTCTGGGCTAAGTGTCTTTTTCATTATCAGAGACCTTTATTAATTTGAAATCTTCTTTGTAAGTTTATTGTTAGTTTTTTGGATAGTTTCGTCTCTGTTATCTAGTAATTTCCTTACCCGTTTTTTCCCCTTGTTAAGAGTGAGTGTTATCCCTTGCTTTCTTTCTCTACTAATGTCCATTGACGTTAGAGTGCATGTTTCTCCCCTTAGGTGTTGTTCCCTTCTGTCCCCTTCATCATCCATTTATGTTAGAGGACAATTGCTTCATAAAAAAATAAGGACTTATTTCTCACCTTTCTAACTGTGGTTAGTGCCCATTTAAGTTAGAGGGCGTTCCCCTGTGTGCCTATGTGTACGTGTGTGCTATTTTTTTATATAACCTGCTATTCTCTTTTTTCCTATAGCCATTATGTCTCAGAAGTAAGAAGGGAAACCTCTTGGTTTCAACAAGTGCAAACAGTGTGGAAAGAAGATCCCCCTGAGTGATTCACATACTTTATGTGTGTATTGCTTGGGGCCTCTACATCTCCAAAAATCATGCTCCATTTGCCACAGTTTTAATCAGAAGAGTAAGTATAAATTCATATTAAAGAGACTGCTTAAGATCCCCTTTTCTGAGGCAATTTCACTGCAGTCCACAACCACTTCAAAGTCTGACAAGTCGTAAAACATACTTCTTTGGCTCCAAAGCCTTTCTTGTAGCCAAAACAGAAAGCTCCTAGACTCTCTGCTCCAGCAGAAACTTCGGAGCAGACAGTCTTTACTGGATCCAAGAATTCGTTGGATCAGCTTGAATCCTCAGCTCCAACCTCTTCGGCTCCCACCGAATTTAGATATCAGAGCCGTTCTCCATTTTTGAACGAGTACCTTCTTGGCTCCCATCTCCATTCTTGACTAATTTAAGGTATCCAACGCTATCTACTCGGTCTATGAGGAGTTAGTTTGATGATGATGTGGATAGGCTAGTGCAGAGCCTCCTGAAGACACCAGCCTTGACCAAGCTATTACTGGATCCAAGCCGAAAGGAATTAGAAACGGCAAAGTCCTCCCCATTGGCGCCTGCTCCTCCTCTGATCTGTCCCGTGGTTTCGGAGCTGGATGATTTGGATGTCCAACTGGTGTCTGTCTCAGATCCTAGACCCATCTATTCCTCGGACTCAATGCCTGCCCTGAGTGTATCTACTTAGTTGGAGTAGGAGACCTCTAGGAACCGACACTCTCCAGTTGGATCCACAGAGCAGGTACAGATCTCTCTGGAAATGACCCTGCCTCCGGGGGCTTCAGCTCAGGTGAGTTCAGATCCTACCTTTGCCTTGGAGCTTCTATCTCCTGCACCAGAGAGCACTTCGACCCCAGCAACTCTTTTGTTGGATCTGGGTGTTCTTCAGAGCCAGGACAGAGTGCATTTAAGGTTATGAGGAGGGTAAGGATTACATCCCAATCTCAGACACAGTCTATTCCTGATCTTCATTCCAGTTCTGAGCTTCTCATGTACCCTCTCCACAGGACTGCAGAGACCCCAGGCCTCAGGATATCCAGCAAGGGTCCCCCCTTCTGAACTTTCCCCAGGCTACCCCACTGAGGAAGTCCCTCGGAAGAGGACTTGTAAGAGGAAGCATCTTGACTCCCCAGAGGAGTCAGTCATATCAGATTCTGACCTCGATGATGCAGAAGGGTCCCCATGGTTGCCTCCTGAAGATGTCTCCTTTGGAGATATCCTGAAAACATTAAAGCAGAGAGGTGACTGGCAGTCCACATCCCCTTCAACTGAAGAGTCCATATACCAGAATGCTTTCGGGTCATGCCCTTCTACCTCTTGGGTGACTCCTCCTTCGGATGAGCTTATTGATGTGATATTGTCCTATCTCACCTTCATTCTTTACTGGTTGGGTTCAGAGCTGATCCTCAGTTTTGACTTGGCCATTTACAAAAGTTCAAGGTCTTCAACTGGCTCATGGCTTACACCCTATCCCATGATGCCCTAGGGAATTCCCAAGATCTCATTTGCCGCTAAACAGGTCAGGTGCTTCACACTGGCTCAGGCTGATTTCTTTAAAATCATTTTATTTCCTACAAACTGATAGTCTTTCTTCCCTTTTGGGGTTTATCTAGTTGTTAGTTTACCTAGTTTAGTTACTTAACTATTTAATACTGTGGTGGTGGTGCTGCGGTAGCGTTGTCACCTCACAGTTAGACGTTGCCCGTTCGATTCTCAGTTAGAGCATCTTCTGTGTGGCAACATGCGTGAATGGGCATTCCTTCGTTGAAGGTTGTACGTTAGGCCCGGCAAGCCAGCATGTAAAAATCTACTGCCAATCATTAGCAGAACGGAGTTCCGTTGTGGCGACCCCTAACCGGGAAAAGCCGAAAGACACAACAAGTTACTTAACTATTTAACAGTTTTTTTACTTTCTTTTCGGCTTTTTCCCGGTAAGGGGTTGCCACAGCGGAACTGCGGTCCGCTAATGATTGGTAGTAGATTTTTACGAAATGCCGAGGTGCCAGCTCGACGCCCAACCTTCAACGAAGGCACGCCCATTTACACACGCATGTCTTTCAAATGCTACCCAAATGCGGGGAGAACATGCAGACTCCACACAGAAGGCACTCCCAAGCCACGCCGAGAATCAAACAGGAGAACCTCTTGCTGTGAGGTAACAATGCTACTGCCGTACCACCACGGCTTAGTCTACAGTTTTTTTACTGTGATCGTTATATTGCTGTTTACTGTGGCCATCGTTAATCACAAGGCCAACTTTGTTTTTCCATTATCCCAGCTTTTTTGAGTGTGCTTTAAACAAAATATCTGATGTTATTAATCTTCTTTCCATTCATCACTGATGGGTTCGGTTCTGAGCCCTCGGAACCATGTCGGCCTAATACCAAGCTTGCGTACACCAAAAAACTCTTGAGTTAAACTGCTACCCACAATGCCCTTCTCCCTGTTACCTTAGATCTCATTTGCCAGGGTCTACTTCATCCTGTCGAAGGCCGACAATATCAAAGCTGATATTGTTCGGCACCAAAATGTCAAAAGCGAAAGTCATCACGCGTGTAAATGGAAATCTCCATAAGGGGAGATTGCACTTCTCATGTTGTACCTAAAATTAAAAAAGTAACATAATTGAGAGCCTTTGCCACCACCATAGGCTCCAATAGTGACTCATCCACTAGTGAGTGAACCTGCAGTGGTCATCTGCTGTTCTGAAACAACTGACTTACTTTTGTGGGTTCCTCTGGTGTAGCCCTTTTACCCACCTTAGACTGGGGGTCAGCCAAATCCTCTGTGTCTGTTCCAGTGTCTGATACAGGCATTGGAAAACCATCTTCTTTGGATCTGGAAGACACTTCATGGGGTAGCTGGGGAAAGGGATCTCTTGATGGGGTTCATGTGTTATCTCCTTTTCAATTTTCTTCCAAGGTGGTACCTACAAAGAAAAAAACAAAAGGTTAGGCATTGCTCATTCAAAGACATGGTGTCCGTTCATAAAGATGATTTGCTTAACTAGGCAGTTATTAAGGGCTGTTAATCCTGGTGCTCAGAAATCCTTACCAGAAGGAAGTGTTAGTAAGGAAATTCCTGAGGAAACGTTGTGAGAGGATTCAGGGATTCTGAGGAAACTTGGTCCTCTCCACCTCCTTTGGAAGAATTTTGCTTTTCACAGAGCATGTGGATGTTCCCCCTGAAATGAGGAGATATTATGATGTAACAAGTGGATTTACCTCATTCTACACCCATCCCTCCCATTTTGCCAGCCTTCAAGGATGTGTTTAATGCTGCCAGTAATAATCTTGACTCTCTACCTTCAGACCCCAAAAAGGTAGATAGACTTTATAAAGTGCCTGAAGTTATCAAATTCTTGTTGTCTTATCTTAGATCAGACCCTTCTCCCATTTTGATCTCTTTGCCAGCTGGAAATAGGCTTTTGGTCAATGTAGACCCTTCACCAGTGGATAAAGAAGAGAGGGTATTGGACAAATTTGGCAAGATAATTTTTCCCTGTTACACATTAGCGTGCAGACTTCTTAACTACCAGGCACATATTCTGAGATGTGCAGACAGTTTGAGGAAACACTCAGCCACACTAACTTCAGAAGATAGCTTGTTTCAAAATCCTGTTATTTCTAATATTTCCCTAGTATCTAAGAATGTTTTGAAGAGTATATATAATTGTGATGCTACTGTGTCTAGGGCCACTGCCACTGCTACAGTTTTGAGGAGCTGTGCCTTGGTAAGCATACAAGCTTACAAAAGATACATCTGTCCTCAATGAATGGGTATTTCAGATCAGTTCAGATCCAGCTTTGGTCACAGTCTGACTTTGGGTCCAAGGCTCAGGCTGCTTCTCTTACCCATAGTCCCTTCCTTGTACTAGGTTACTGCAGATCTCATTTGCTACTTGACCGCTTCAGACACAGATCTCTAGGCTGAGGTTATAGGTGTCAGATAATTTAAATTTTTTTTCTGTTTTACTTTCCCTTTGAGACAGTTGTCATCTCTGTTTCTTCTTCTTCTCCTCTTTTATTCTTCCAACCTCCCTTATGTCAGAAAAAAACTGCAGGATGTGCAGCAGGTACCAAGGAGGCAAGACATTCTGCTACTAGGAAATCGTATGTTAGTCACTATAAGAGATTTTCTAGATGCTGCCTCGCCTATTTGCAGGGTCCTATCTGGGATTAGTCCTGCTTGTTCTCAAATGTTTTTTGTGAGTTGCTATCGTATGGCCTGTTTACTCCTTTAGCAAGGGGTATTTTTTAGCCATTTCAGCATGATCCTCCTCTTTCTTTTAGACTTTGCTCAAGCTGTTCTACAAAGCAGTTTGTAGTGTTGAAATGTAAGGTCACTTCTTATACATGTGATGCTTAATTGGGATCTTTACTTTTTGCAGGAAAAGTTTTTATGGCTGTTTTTAGTTAATTTTTGTTAGACTCATTTATTGCTCTTGCATATACATGAGCATCCAAGTTACAGCTATCTGTGCTGGGTTAACCCTTTTTAGTATTGCATGCATATAAGGTTATCTGTATAACAAATCCTCCATTCATGCCCTTACT
The DNA here is from genome assembly GCF_019279795.1 of Protopterus annectens. Classification (NCBI taxonomy): domain Eukaryota; kingdom Metazoa; phylum Chordata; order Ceratodontiformes; family Protopteridae; genus Protopterus; species Protopterus annectens. The sequence goes on from NC_056739.1 coordinate 1,066,245,362, forward strand.
ATTTTGAGTGTACCTTGAATTTAGATATCAACCTCCCTCATTTTTTTTCAGAAATTGACAAGGAGAAAGGATTCCTTATACTCTGGTCATGCTTTTGCAACTTGGGTATTATCTTTTCAGTACTAAGTCTGAAAGCTGAACAGCTGTCGATTTACTAGTGTGGGACTAAAAAAATAACCTGGATCAGTTCAGACAATTTCTGTTGGTTGTTTATTGCTTTAGCTTCACCTTTTATTCCAGCCATAGTAAAACAGTTACAGACAGGATTATGGAACATTGAAATGAAGCCTTGTTTTCTTTGGTAGCACATTGGAAAGGGGTGGACTATGGAAGCATTCTAGAGACAGGTACTTAGTCCTCTGCACATAGTTTTGCAAACAATTACAACCTGGATTTCTTCTCCAGGTGCAAAATTGGCTTTGCTAGGGTCATTCTCCAGGGTCCTTTTCCTTCCTTCTGCCAGGTTGGATAGGCTTTGGTAGTCAACCCATATTGCCAAAAGGCTACTGCAGCAGTGAGAATGATGAACATAGTACAGTTGTGTAAGTTGCACTTACTATAACAATAGATGTTCAGATTCCTCACTGATGCAGTAGTCTCAATGCATTGCCCCCCTTCTACTGTATATAGTTAGTTGCTGGGATATAAAGTTTTTGGTTACTGTTGTATCTTTTAGAGGTTCAGGATGAATATGATCTTTCTTTGTTTATGGACAAGAAAGTCCTAAAGATTTCTATATTCTGACTGCTGATTTCCCTCTAGTCAGCAGTCAGAGCGTATGTGTAGGAGGGTGCCAGGGCTTTGTGAAGCTGGCCATTTGCTATATCCTAGGCAGGATACAATCCATCCAGCAGAAGGCTACTACAGCAGTGAGAAATCTGAACATCTACTGTTTCAGTGCAACATACACAACTGTACATTATGTGTAGTATCTCACAGAACTGTAGTAACATATATTTTGGCAGCAGGTGTTAATTTTTAAGGTTTATATTAAGTATTGGAAACTACCAGTATTATAAAGCTGTGTTCATAAAACTGCAGGTAGTGTTTTTCTTTTTCTCCTTGGATTTTTATGTTTCTCTTGTACTCTATTTAACTTACTAAAGTGGTATAAAATCTGTTTTGTGAATTTTGTAGTTTCATCATAATATGTTAGGAACAACTTTTATGCTTAACAGTATTATCAGCTACTATGTATTGAAGATGTACAATTATAATAGATGTCCTTCTATTCTCATGTTGCAGTATTCATTACAGTAGGGATAAGGCTGCCTGCAGCTCCATACATCCGGCTAGTATACCAAAGTCTTCAGTTAGGGGTACGTGTGACGTAGCATGCTAGTGCCATAAACCAACATTGGCTATAAATGTGACATCTGCACGTACCCAAGTCAGAACTTTCCTGCCACAGTGATCATCAGGCGTCTGATTACCAGCTAGAGGGGTTTACGGTTTGTTCGTTATCGTTCGACTGCATGCTTACAGATAAGTCGATTTATTCTTACCTTCCAAAGACATGCATCTGGAGCATTTCTCCCCGGGCCTCCGCTGAAAACAGGCTCTGTGGAACCTAGTCGGACTTTCCCGGTCAACAAAATGATAAATAAAAAAAAAAAAATTATTGTTAGCATTTTACTGTATTCCAGCTTTTCATGACTTCTAGGAAGGGCAAGTGTGCTTGTGGAAGACAGATTCCATTCAAGGACACTCATGAACAGTGTGTTTTTTGCTTAGGGGAAGAGTACGATTATATGAACTGTGTTATTTGCTAATCGTTTGTCCCTAAGACCCTTAGAAGTCATTTAGTTTCCTTGAAAATATATTTAGAAAATTAGAGGCTCTGACGCCTGGCATTAGGTATGGAGGGTGCTGGAGGTCCATCAGATGAGCCTCCTAAAAAGAAGGCCAAGAGAGCTAGGCCTGAAATGCTTTCTACACTTCAGACATCCGCTGAGTCTCTTAAGGTGAGTGAGAGCCCGGAGACTCCTCGGATCTCAAATTTACCTTCCGAGCCGGGAACCTTTTGGGACGCTGGTTAGGCAGAAATTCTCAGTACATCTGCTGAGGTTTGTGAGCCATCAGGCCCTGATAGTGAGAGGGAACCATGGCTCCCTGAGTCTGATAGGCCTTCCACTCCCCTTCCTACCACTCCAATGTCTGCCATGCTAAATCTCCAGGCCCTCTTAAGAGAAAACAGAAGCTTAAGCACTCTGCTACTCCACGTTCTACTGACTGGGAAGTTTTCTCCCAAAACTTGTTCAAGGCCTTTCAGGCTTTTCAACAACCTTAACTTGAACCTCCTGTCTCTGGCCCTTGTTTGGTTGAATCTGAAGAGGACACCTCCTCATCTGATGAATCCTTTTCTTGTTCATCTCAAACTGAATATCCTAAGGATTTTGTTACCCAAGAGGAGGATTCCTTGGCACGTGATTCCCCAGGTGAAGAATTCTCTTTTGGGGACACTATCAATTTAATGAGACAACATTTCTGATGGGATGTTTCAGAAATTTCTGACACTAAAAGAAGGTATTTTGAACTGTTGCAAACGGACCAGCTGTCCCTCCTGTGCAGCCAGCCTTTCTGGGTGCCTTTCAGGCAGCCTCCCAGGCTCCTGAGTCTCAATCTCCAGCTTCCAAGAGACCTGATAGGTTTTATAAAGTTTCCCCTCAACCTCAATTTCTCTTCAGAAACCCTCCAGCAGACCCTGCTGTTGTAGCAGTCTCTGCAGACAACACATCCAGGCAGCTACCTTCTACTTCTCTGTTCCCTACAGACAGCGAAAGTAGATTTATGAATAGACAGGGTAAAAAGATTTATACATCTTCTACCCTCTCCATAAGTACGTTAAATTATCAGGCTCACATGGCATGATTTGTACTAGACAATCTAGCCAAGGCCTCCTCTTTCGTGTCTGATCTTACTGACTTCCCTACTAAGACTCAACTCAAGAATCTGCTTTCAACAGCTTCTCAAGTTACCAGACACGCCATCAAATGTAGTTCATAGGTTCATAGGTTAGTACTAGGCTAACTGCCCTTATGAGCCATTTTAAGCCTAGCCAGTTACCCCATGTCAGAATCAAGCCGTGCACCTTGTGTTTCTAAGGTAAGCACCTTAACCATTACGCCAACCTCCCTATGATGCTGTGGAGGCTTCTTCTAAGTCAGCTGCATCTGGTTCAGTCCTTTGAAGGTATTCTTGGCTTAGATTACAGCCTTTAACTCTTGATTTTCAGGCTAAGCTGTTAGACGCCCCCCGTAGATAACTCTGCATTATTCAGAGCTGCTTCTGCTGAGCTTTTTAAATCCTTATAGGAGAAAGGTAAGGAACTACAGAATTTGAAACATCTTGTTTCACCTATTCCTAGATACCATAGAAACTACCCTCAAAAGACTGCTTTTGTTAGGAGGTGGTCTACTTCTCCTACTACTCAGTCTGGGGAAAGGAGACACTCTAGACAAGCTACTACCCCTAGGACATCTGCAGCCTCCACTCCTTTCTTTCATAAGTAACTTGGTGAAGACAGATCTCCCCCTTTGTGACTCAGACCAGCTACCTTGTCACACCCCTGTCCCTACTCCTCACTCTATCCCTCCTCTCCTGGCAGAAGTTCACCACTGACCAGTGGGTGTTATCCATCATCCAGAATGGATATTTCATGGCTTGGTGTGCTCTTCCACCTTTCCAAGGTTTTCCACAACCACCAAAATCTCAAACTCAGTTCTTCAACCCATCTTAAGACAACTTTTAATTCAAGGTGCTAGCCAGCCAGTTCCTCCAGAGCACATGGGCAAGGGTTTCTATTCCAGAATGTTTCTGGTTCCAAAAAAGGACGGTCCTTGGAGACCAATCTTAGACTTGCCCTACCTCAATCCGTTCCTCAAGGTACCCACATTCAAGATGCTTTCTCTACAGACATTAGTGCCTCTTATCTTCAGGCTTACATGGTCTCAGTGGATCTGAAAGTTGCTTATCTGCATATTCCCATTCACCCTTCATGTGGAAAAGTCTTAAGTTTTTCAATAGGCTTCTCTCATTTTCAATTTTCTGCCCTCCCTTTTGATCTCGCTACTGCACCCAAGGTCTTTACAAAATGTTTAGCTCCACTGATAGCTCACTGCAGGCTGTTGGGAGTTCAGATTTATCCTTATCTAGATGATCTCCTCATTCTTCACTGGGACTCTCACTCCTTAACACTACATCTGCATCTGGTCTCCAGCATCCTGGAAACTTTCGGATTTACTCTAAATATGCTAAAATCTAAACTCACCCCCACCCAGGACATAACCTTTCTGGGTTGCAGGTTACAGACAGTTCTAACGACTGCCTTCATTCCCCAACAAAAATAGGCTTGTTTCAGTACCTCCTATCCCTACTTCCTCTTTTATCCTTGACAGCCAGACAGTTCCTGAAGCCCCTAGGGCATATGGCTTCCCTGATCCTCATGCTTCCACTGGCCAAACTTCACGAGGAAATTTCAGTGGTGTCTGAAAAATCACTGGTGCCAACACCTTCAGTCCTTAGAGGCAACCATTCCTCTTCTGCCATGTCTGAAAAAGGAACTTGGCTGGTGGAGCTCACAAATTCACCTTGCAAATTCCAACTTCAGTACAGCATCTCTACACAGACGCCTCAGACTTGGGTTGTGGAGCTGTGCTGCACCTCCCCTCCAGCCAGCACAAGGCACAGGCCACGTGGTCCTCGAACAGACTACAGGATCACATCAGCATAAAAGAAATGAGAGCCTTACTCCTGGCTCAACAGACCTTTCAGCAGCTTCTGCTACCAGGCACAGTGGCAGTCATCACAGACAACATGACTGTGCTATGGTATGTCAACAAGCAGGGGAGGACAAAATCCTGCCCTCTATGCTCTCTAGCAATTCAGATTTGGAATCTCGCCAGTTCTCTGTTAATTCACCTACTGGCTGTTCATATTCCAACCTCAGAAAATGTATTGACAGACACTCTAAGCAGAACCATGGTACCTTCTCATGAATGGGTATTACACAAGGAGGTGTTTCTGGACATTGTACACAACTGGGAATTTCCAAAAGCAGATCTGTTTGCCTCCTCCCAGAACGGACAGCTACCCCTCTTCTGCACAAGGGTACCCCAAAGTGGTATCATTATTTGGAATAAAACATCTAACCTAGTATCAGTACCCACCGATTGTTTGAAACAAGTTATTAGAAAGAAAATATAATAATTTAAAGAACGCTGTGATGGTTTTACAGGAATATGTGTGCCTGAATGGCCTAAGACAAGACTGATTACATGAAATAACACTGAAATGTTTGGATGTCATGAACAAAGAGGTATCAGTATTTGGAATAAAACATATAATCTAGTATCAGTACCCATCTTAATGGATCTTTGTTTGTGTTTATTCATTTTACCAGTCATAGTACAGCAAGACTGCAATACATTCCTGCGCCTGGAGATCTATTTAAATGCACAACACAATATCATACACTGGCTAGATAAGAGTGCTTGATCCTCATATCTGCCAGTTCTTTTTTTACTTTTTTCTTTTTTTTGCTTGCACAATTTAGATGTTAATCCTTCTACTGTCAGTGAATGCTTCTAAGTCTGATGACAAATAAAGTAATGAATTTAACTGTGACCATCAAATAGCCAGCCAAGAACCTTACTGTCATTATCTATACTGTCTTGGGGAGGAGCATGACATGAAATATTACTAAGAATGTCATAGTTTTAACCATACCACTTGTCAAAATCAGAGGCACAAACTTATTTTCTTTGGGATTCAACAAATGATTGCATTCCTCCTGTGGGGACAACTGGAATATTCCATCTCATGACCCAGGCATAAACCAGAACACTGACACAAGCACAGGCAATCAGTGAATAAAGCTACAGCCTAGACCTCCTGTGGGTACAGCTAATGTAAAAGTAAGCCTTCTAATCTTTGCAGGGAGTGAGATAATTCTTGAATAGACATGAAGTAGCCAACACCAGTCTTTTGCTTAAATGGAAGAGCATGAAGGTACTAGAACTGCACTGGAGGCTTTTGCAATAACTGAAAAGGCAGTCTTCCATTTTGCTTTCAACTTCAGTTGTGCTTATGCTTTGGCCAGGACTCCTGGATCAGGTTTGTGGCTGTGTAGAATGACATTTCTGAGACTCCCCCCAGGCAGCATTCACAAGTAGTATCCTGAATGCCCCCTCAAGAATGAATTGCCCTTCATTCAGGTCTTCCAAACTTTAGATGGTGATATCCTTAGGAAGAAAAAAGCCTTCATCTTTGTGGACATCTTTTATGATCCTTGTCCTACTAATTCCTATTCCAATCCTATCCAACTCCAGAAGATGATCAGGCCTCCTCCAGTGAATGTGGTAAATCATCACAAAGTCATGCCTTCACACATTAGCTAAGTCATCTTAAAGAACAACTCCTCCAGCTGTGCTACAGCTCTCCTGACCCCACTCTGGGACTACCCAGCCTGAAGAATCATCACAAAGGACCATTAGGCTCTAGAAATTGCCAGTCTAACCTCTTTCTACAGCCAATTAGTTGATCCAAAAAATAAGTCACTAGCAGCCAAATCTTTTCTCTGGCAGTTTCAAGACAGATCCAGACTGTACTGCTACAAAGAGCTATAGAGGCTTTCTTGGTTTCAAAGAGAGGTAGGTTTTTTACCCTGACTCTTTGTGGTTCCAGAGGGGTTGGGTAGTTTTTTGTCATATCGTGGACAACAGTATTGTGAAGTAGTACATCCAGTGTTTCCATTTGCAGGTGGTAACCCTACAGGAGCTGATTTGAAGATGGGCTTTCAGACACTCATTCTGCCTGATCTTAAAACTAGAGATCTGATGTTGTCAATTTTAATTCTGTCCTCAACTGATGAGCTCAGATCCGATTCCTCGGATCTGACTCAGCCATTGCTAAAGCTCGTGGCAACCCAAAACTCCTGAGCTTCTCCCTTAACCATAATGCACCAACCCTAAGTACCTCAGGTCTCATTTGTCACTTTACGCAAAAGACCTTTACTCTCGAGCAATTATTAGATGTGTTATTTTTATTATATATCAAAAACCTAAATATTTCCTAACTTTTTTTGGTTCTTCACTTACCCTTTCATACAGTCAGTACTTTCTAGGATACTACTGTCAGTATTGGCTTTTTCTTTTATTAATATCGTACAGGCGTACATCTTAAATACTACTGCTAGATTTCCTTCTACACATTGTGTAGCTCATTTTAATCACCATTGTTGGTAATTTTCTCTTTCTTTCCTAAAAATAAAAAATAAATAAAATGTATTATTACTTAGTTTTTGTCTGTTTCTTAGGCTATGGTGGACAAAGGCCCAGTGGGGTTTGAAAATGTGAAAAGTGTGGGCATAAAATTCCTCTATTGGATGCCCACACTTTATGTGTATATGCTCAGGACCATTACATCTTCAGGAGGATTGCTCAATTTGCTATGGTTTTAACCCCAGAATGCTTATTGAATGGAAGAATAAGCTCATCTTAAAAGGCTTACTCCCCCTCTTCTTTTAGTGAAGCACTATCTGGAGATGCCACCAAATTTAAAGTACCAAAAACTTCTCCAAAATCTACAGTTTTGGAGCCTTCTTAGAAAAAAGCCAAAATGGACCCAACCTCAATCTCGGATCTGAGAAAGAAAAAAGAAAAAATGGCTGATCCGATTTCGACAGATCCTACAAAAAAGATTTGGAATTGACTACTTCTTCAGTTATTTCTCTGTCCAGAACAAGGTACCCTCTGGTTCCCTCAAGAGTACCCTCACCTTTTTTGGAGAGAACCAGGTCCCCATCCTTGGTTCCAACTTGCTCTTCTAGGAGTTTAACAGAGGAAGATGTAGAAAGAGTGGTACAGAAGATCTTCTCAGCCCAAAGTCAGATGGGTGTTCTACTTGCTGCTACCCCTTTGGGGCAGGAGGCCCACTCATCTTCCACACCCACACTACAAGTTCCTCCTCTGATTCCTTCTACTGTGTGAGAGTCCTTGGATCCAGACCTTCCGGCTCTGTCTGGCTCAAATCCAAAGATAGCAATATCTTCAAAATTAAAGCTTACCCTGAGTGCTACAGTCCAGTTGGATCTGGAGAGGTTTCAGAGCTGTGGCTTTCTTGTCATGCTTGAGATGTTGCAGTTAACTCCAAAGTTTTTGGAGCCATCTCTGCATCTCAGAGCCTTGACATGGGTTAGTTTGACTCTGACTTTGCCATTAGAAGGATTGCCTTCAGAGATGGAGGGGACTGCGGTCCAAAAGCTTGCCTTTTCGGATTCGAGGTCTTCTCCCTCTCTGGGGTAATCTGCCTTTAAGGCTATGGAGAGAGTTTTATCTGCCTTGGCAGAACAGATGGATCCAACCACCTCTGTAAACAGCCTTAATGTCTCTGCACACAGAGCTTTATCATTCTTTTCCACAGGGACAGCGAATATGACAGCCCCAGGCTTCCCAACAGGGTATCTTGATTTCTTTTGACATCTCCCCAAAGCATCCCACTGAGGAGGTTCCCTAAGAACAAAACGTGTAAGAGGAAGCACTTAGACTTCTCAGAGGAGTTAATCATAGAAGATATAGACTTCGATGAAGGTGTAGGGTCCCCTCCTGAAGATGTCTCATTTGGAGACATCCTTGAAATACTAAAACATAGAGGTTGGTGGTTGCCCAGCAACCCTTCATCTGGGGAGTCTGTATTCCTGGAGGATTTTGGTACTGGCCCCTCTACCTCCTGGGTGATTCCGCCCACTGACGAGTTCATTGATTTGGTCTCTCAGTGGGTGTGAAAGGAGCCCCCCATAGTTGAACCCATACTTCAGAGACCAGACAGGATTATGGCGCCACTTGCGGACAGGGAGTTTTGGGGAAAAGGGGTGCCCATTGTTGCCATGGTCATGGCAGCAGCCACCAAAAAGGAACTTGCTGAGGAGAGTTCCACTGTTCATCCCCCAACAGGGAGTCTAGGGTGATGGACAGGTTTGGGAAGCATGTCTATGCTTCAGCGATCTTCGCCTTACGCTCACTGAATTACTTGGCACCCTTTAGCAAGGCTACAGAGGGATTTGATTAAGGAGCTCTCAAATACCCTCTCAGGATATGTTTCTGAAGAGGTCCAATCATCTGTGACGTCTCAGTTGGCTACCCTGCAATCTTTTTCCAGTTCTTCAATGAAGCTTGTTTCACATGTAGCTGAAGGAACTTCAAGAGCAGCGAGTTCAGACATTTCTGTCAGGAGGCATGCCTGGTTGCACTTATGTGATTTTTCGGAGCCCTTCAAGTCTTTGTTCATCAGTGCTCCCTTTGATGGCATGTCTTTGTTTGGCCCCAAAGTAAAATACACATTATCCAGATGCGAAAAGGATGGAAAGACCCTGTCTACTATGGGCAAATGTTTTTCAGCCCCTCAAAGATCCTTTTTCTAGTAATCAATGAGGTGATAAAAAGATGTGCTTCAAGAAGTCCCAGAGTCCTTTCAGGGACACATGTGGAGGAAGTTCCTCCAGGAGTAGAGGAGGGAACTCCATGGTTGACGACACACCCATGGCGGAGGAGGCCCACAAAACTAGGGGGTCCAGAGATTCTTTCTTTGATAGGCCATGCCGTGCTCCTGAAAGGAGGCCCGATTGTCCACCTCCGGAGGCAATTGGGGGGTCGATAGTCCCTGCACTAGAGAGCCTGGCTAGACTTAACTAGACTTAACAAAAGACACACGGGTTCAGAGGATTATTTCCAGAGGATGTATAATACCCTTTTCCCTTTCACCTCCAGTCTCAAGAAAAAAATACCTGATATTCCTCCCAGTTAAAGGGAGCAGGCAGCAATTCAAATACAAAAGCTACTAGAAAAGAGAGTCATCCAAGAGGTCCCATCAGAACGAATCTGGAACTTACTCAAGGTTCTTTTTAGTGTCAAATAAAACAATGGGCTGGAGACTAATTTTGGTTCTCAGCAACTTAAACAAATCAGTGCAACACACCAAGTTTCAGATGGTCACAGTTCAGTCCATTCTCCCTTTTCTGGGCAACGATGACTGGATGTGATCGACAGACCTTCAGGATGCGATCACATAAAGCTAGATAGATGATCCAGAAGGTATTTACCCTTCTGGCTGGGAGCCACTATCTACCAATTCAGAGCTCTGCCCTTTGGTCTCACCACAGCCCCCAGGGTGTTCACCAAATTTATGGCAGTATTAGCAGCTCACTTGAGACTGCAAGCATTCTGTGTATTTCCATATCTAGACAACTGGCTTATTGCTGCCCTGACCAGGCATCAATTAATAAGGGCAAAAGATCAGGTTCTCCAGACATGTTCTCATCTGGGGATAACCATAATCTGAGAAAGTCTCTACTGGAACCAACCCAGAAGTTGGAATTTATAGGAGCAGTATTCAACACAAAGTCAGTGATAGCTTCACTGCCTCCCTCAAGGGTTCATACTATAACATCACAGTTCAGGAAAGTAATCTGCAGTACCAAGATTCAGCCTGCTTCATCGTTCAAGCTCTAGGATCAATGTCAGTGGCAATAACACTAGTACCTTTAGCCAGATTTTACATGAGGATTCTACCATGGATGCTAGCAACACAATGGTTTATACTTTACCAACCCATGTCAACTCTGATACGAATCACTCAGATATGCAAGAGAGATCTCAGGTGATGGATTCATTCAGATCAGGTTCTACAAGGCTGTCCATTCATTCCCCCTCAGCCCAAGCCCATAGTGACCATGGACACTTCCCAGCTGGGGTGCGGGGCCATTTTCTGAGGAAAACAGTCCAAGGGACTTGGTCCCCTGAAGAGGTCAACTTCCATATCAATGTCTTAGAAATGAGAGCAGTGCTTTTGGCATTGCAGGCCCTTCAGGATGCTCTCCCTTCAGGGATAATTGCAACTCAAATGGCCAGTCTATCAGTAGTTTGGTACATCAACAAACAAGGAGGGACCAGATCTTACCCCTTGTGTCAAGAAGTGCTCAGAGTGTGGCAATGGGTGATCTCATCCAACTGCTTTCTCACAGCAATGTACATCCTGCGGAAGTCCAGTGTGATGGCAGACAAGCTGAGCAGATGCATTCTTCTACCTCACAAGTGTTCTATCAACAAGAACATGACAGAAATTATTTTTTCATCAGTGGGGCTAGCCTTGCTGCATTATTTTTGCTTCTCCCCTAAACAAGAAATTCAGCAGCTACTTTGCCCTAATCCCTCCACAGGGGAGTCATCGAGAGAGGCTCTACTTCATGTCTTGGCCCCCAGGTCTACTTTACAATTAGTCACCAATCTCGCTAATTTTGAAAGTCCTACAGATAGCTGCCATGTTTACGAGGAGAGTTATCTTCATTGCACCTTATTGGCCTCACCAGATCTGGTTTCCCTTCCTTTGGTCTCACTTATTTCAACAACCTTGGATTCTGGATCTGACTCCACACCTCTTGTCTCACCCAACAGGCCTGATCCACCCAGACATACCAAATCTAAGGCTGACCACCTGGCATCTCCAATTTCATTAACAACCAGACAACCTATGCTCTCTTCACCTGTCTGACATATACTTTTATCTTCGCATAAACCTTCAACATGTAAACTCTATTCCAGTAAATGGAAGAGGTTTGTGTACTGGGCACATCAAAATCATGTTGAACATTTTTCAGCTCCAATACATAGCATCTTTGAATTTTTGGCCCAACTTTTTAAAGAAGGAGCTAGTTCCTCAACCGTTAAAGTTCAGCTAGCAGCGATATCAAATTTTCATATTGGATTTGTGGGTTCCTCTGCCGCCTCTCATAAGTTGTACAAAGTTTTTTTGTGAGGCTCTTTTCTTTTAAGGCCTCCTTTTAAAGACCCTACTCCCTTACGGGATCTGAATCTGGTACTGCAGGCACTATCCATTCCCCTTTCGAACCAGCAGCTAAGTGTGACCTTAAATATCTTTCTTGTAAGATGATATTATTAGTAGCCATTACTTCTGTTAGAAGAATTTCAGAGATTCAAGCCTTGTCTTCAAAACCTCCATACTTGATCTTTCACAAAGATAGTTACATTCCAAATCAATGCATCCTTTCTTCCCAAGTAGTGTTAGAATCTAATATCAATCAGTCCATTAATTTGCCAGTTTTCTTCCTTAAATTTACTAACAAAGTTGAATACATGTTACATTTATTGGCTATTCACAATTACATTTTTACCTACATAGACCAAAAGACATCAGAAAAACTGGCCAATTGTTTGTTTCATTTACAGAATTGAAATTGGGAAAACCTGACTGAGTGTATTTCATTTATTTATAACAGACTGAGTATTGCCTTACCACAACTGGTGCAGGCTCATTCAGCTAGATCCATGGTAACTTCTTCGGTTTTCCAATCTAGAGTGTCCATGGATGACATATGTGCAACAGCAACTTGGGCTACTCCCCATACCGTTGTTACTCATTACAAATTGAATCTGGTCTCTAGAGGTAGAGCATCTTTTTGTTCAGCTGTGTTCAGGAATATCCTTCCTTAAGCCCCCCAGGATTTTAGGTAGCCAAGGACTCTGTTCCATCAGTTGAGGATAGAATAAAAATTGACAACATCAGATGAAGTAGTTTTCTACTATAACAGTCCATCTGTGGTGTTCGTTTTCATTTTTCCTCAACTCCCCACCTACCAACCCCATCCTTTCCAAACTTCTGGAAGAATGAGATGTTACAGGATGCTACTGTCCTTTATATTTAGCTTCAGATATAGATTTCCCATTTTTCACTGTATGTGTATTTTTCCTTTCACATCCTCTCTCCCTCTCTCCCTCTCTCTCTATATATATATATTTCAATATTTACCTGTTTCATCCCTGGTATTAAGGCATTTTTTTTCAGCGTCACCATGGAACAACCTACCAGTTCCACAGGTCTTCCTTCCTTCAGTCACAAAAAGAGAAAAATTTCCAAGCAGCCTTTGCCCTTCAACATGCTACTAAATTGCCGCAGTCATAGGTGGATGCTCTGCTCTGGTTAATTCTAGTGCCACAGATGATTCATCTTTTTTCCTTTGCTCCCTAAGGTGTAGCCTCTATAGCCATCGTGGACTCAGGGATTGACACATCCTCTGCAGCTTTTGGTGTGCCGTTGCTGGCCAAGGGAGAATCACTGTTGTCAGTCTTTGAGGAAGGAGTAGGGAGCACCTATCTGCTTAGACAGACTGGAATGCCTTTTCCTGGGGAGGATTTGCCTGTGAAAAGTAGGTCTGCATCTTTAGAAAATCCTGTCAAAAAGAAGCAAAAAGTTAAATATTTATCCTCGCCCATCTCAGATACTTTGGACAGGAGTGATTTATTGAAATTAGCTGAGGGCTTAGTTCAGGCTTTTGACCCTGCCAGTTTTGGTGTTTCTGAGAACTGGAAGAATAATTCTTCACTGTCTTAAGGATTTTCAAGACAATGGACAGGAAATGATTGTGAGGGAATAAGTACTGTTTTCTGTCCTCAGGTTCTTGAGTTTGATTCTGATTCTGGGGAATGAATCTTATGATAATCCCTTAAAAGCATTTTCGTTTTCTGAAACTGTATCCAACATGAATCAGTTCTTTCTGTGGGAACATAATGATCTTCCACTGTTTTTAAAGAAATATTGTAATTTATTTTTACAAATGGAATTTCATGAACCTAGTCCAGTTCCTCCTTTTCTTCCAGCATTGCAGGATCTCTTTATTACAGATTGTAACGTACCTGATAGCAGCCTGCTGCCCATAAGAAAGTAGATAGATTTTATAACATTTCTCAGAATTATTAGTTTTTATTTTCTAATGCTAGATCAGCCTCATGAATAACTTCCTAGGTAAAGTTGCTAAACCCATGGTAAATACTAATCCCTCCCTCTCTGAAAGAAAGATTTGGGGAAAAGGTGTATTCTGCAACAATTGTTTTTAGAGTCCTCAGTTATCAAGCTGACATGTTAAAGTTTATGCAAGCCTCATTTCAAAATATGAGGAATAATTACTTTTCTTCCCTCATCTAAGGAAAACAAAATCACCTTATTGCTTCTTTGTCTCAACTGAATAAACATTCCTTGGTGTGTGTTTATGATCCAGCTGGTGCCACTTCCAGAGGTGTTGTTAATGTAGCTGTTATGGTAAGGTTTGTTGGGTTGCATACACAAAACTTTCCTGAGGATGTAAAAGCTGAAATTTTGAAATCTGAGAGAAATAATATTTGGATCGTCTGCTGCTATGGTCCGTATAAAGTGTGATGAGAGAGAAAAGCTGATTTGGGGAGTTTCTCATATTTTCCATTATTCCTTCTCCAAATTTGTCAAGGGTTTTATAGCTATCTGTTCAAATAAGCAGACACAGCAACTGCTGGTAAGAAAACAATTGCACGCAAGCTCTGAAAAGAAAGGAGGAGTCTCCCTGAAACACGATCAGTCTAAAAGTCTGAATGAATATCTTCAGAATCCACTCTCCACCATACCTGTCAAACTCTAGGAGCAAGAAATCTGGATAAAGCCTAAATGAATGAGGGGACAGAGGCCCAAATATAGGGACAGATTTTAAATATTGGTGTTATTAACGTAGAAAGTTGCTAGAATAATAGAATGTGTAATACCATGCATTTTCTGAAGGATATGAAGTTTAAAAGTCAAATGCATGACTTTATTTAGTGACTTCAAGACTAAGTGAGTTGCCAGAAAGTCACTAATTTTATGAGGAGCAGGAGAAAAATAGGAGGTAAAAATCAAGGCATTCTGCGAAAATCTGGACAGATGAGGGGTATGTTCCTCACTTCCCACAATAACAAGTCTCTAATTCTTCCCAAAAATCTGTTCCTCCATTCTCTGGTTGACAACAGATAGTCTTAGACAAATGGATTCTGAGATTGATTTATCTGGGATGTAGATGGCAGTGGGATTTTCTACCTTCTTTTCAAGTGATTCCTCTTCATCCATGAAAGAAAACGTCTTTTTCCCTTCTTTCATTCAGTATTTGCTAACTCAGGAAGTGATAAAAGCTATTCTCTCCTTTTTCAAGGAGAAGGTTTTTATTCATATATTTTTAGTGCCTAAGAAAGAAAGAAGCCTTATGGAAACCACTTCTAGATCTTTCATTTCTAAACAAGTTTGTGGGAGTTCCAAAAGTGCAACCTTCATGACTTGTTACCTGTCATTCTCCATTTAAGTTTTTTAGTGACCCTATACCACCAAATTTCAAATGTTTCTTAAGGTTTTCCATGTCTAGATCACATTTTCAGTCCTCTGCATTAACCTTTGGATAATCCACTGCTCCAAGAGTATTCACAAAGTGTTTAGCTCCTACTTTTGACAGAAAGGTACTTACATTATTATTTATTTAATTACTTCTTTATCTTTGCAAAGTCTTTTTTAATGTGTCTGGAATCTCATTTAGGTGAAAGATCTTGCACTGACTGGAGTTTCAGGAAAACATCCGAAAATCTTGCTAGATTCTTTCAAACACAATTGTTTTCCTGGAGTTTATCTTAGATACTTTTTCACAGGAAAAAGATCTATATCTAAAACTATTCTGGAGTTTTTCCACTCAAACCAAGGTCTGAGCAAGGGAATGTCTCAGGATATGAGGATTCATGGCATCCCTGATGCTCATGATTCCTCTAGCCAGAAGCCACATGAGAAAAATTTAGTGGTACCTAAAATCAGTATGTTCCATCATCAACACCTCTTGATGTTCCACATTCCTTTGTGGGATTTGTGAAATTGGATCTTTTTTGGTGAAGAGACCAGAACCCAGATCTCCTGTTTTCTCTTCCAGCTCTACCATAGTCTGTAACTACAGATGCATTGGGCTTTGCTTGGGAAACAGTGTCTATGGGAATAAAAGTGCATAGTCTTAATGACAAAAAAGACATGGGACTTCCAAGATGGCTGTATATTGAGTAACAGCTTAATTCTAGCTTTCCCCATATGGAAACAGAAACTCAGCAGAGAAGGCCACTGGACTTTTGTGTTTCTGGGTAAATTTCAGTAACTGGCTAGTCATGCACTGCTGGGATGCGAGGAAAAAAGAAATACAGAGGTCCTGAAGGAAAAATCAGTTAGAAAGGGTGAGGATAAAACACTAACTGGGAAAAGTATTGCAGATGATCAGCAAAAAAGCATTGCAAGCTCCAGACATGACTTGCAGTAATCTAGAGGAAAGCATAAGTCAACCTCATATTAAAATAAACAAAACACTGATGGAATATATCAACTCAGACAACAAAAGGCCGGAAAAATGGAAGAAGCTTTAAACAGATATTCAAATGAGGTGATAAAACTGCAAACATTATTGGTCAAAATGAAGAAAAGGCTGGCTGACTATGAGACTGCTCAAGAAGAGATATTTCAAATTATAATAGAATTAGAGGATAGAGCACGTAGGGAAAACCTAAGATTTTCAGCTGTACCAGAGAAGCTGGAAGGAACAGACTGTATTAATTTTATGAAAGCATAAATAAACAACTGGACTGGTATTCCACAGCAGGAGTTTTTAGCTGAAAAGGCACATTGTCTGTATGCTCCAAACATGGCAATGAGAAACCCGCAACCTAGACTTTTAATAGTAAAGATTCAATCCTACCAGCAGAAGGAATTGATTCTGACAAAAGTGTGGCAGAAGAACAAACTACTAAAAGTGGTAGACAGCAGAGTGTTTGTGGAGAATGATTACGCATTGTACATGAGTCAGAAGAGGAGTAAATTTATTCCACTGTTCAGGGAATGTTGAGAAGCAGGTATGAGATTCAAACTGGTATCCCCAGCTATCTTTAAAATATACTTCCCTGGAGGGACAAAATAATTTTTCAATAAAGTACATGCTAAGGAGGAAATACAAACGTTTGTCGAACAAAAAGTGAGCTGTGAAACAGAAGGAGATTCTGCTTCTTCTTTATCTGTTAACAAAGTCCACAGAGAGCCTGAGCCAGTAAAACCTTTTCCAATGTTTCAACAGACAGTGCTAGAGAGAAGGAAGAGAGCATGAGAGTTGACTAGAAGAATCAAGAGTGCATTGGAAATGAGACAGAGACAGGATTTGGGAGATGTAGATGAACAGGAATAAAACCAGTAACTTGGAAATTGACAAATGTGGGATTAGAAAGCAATAATTGTATTTGTGAAATATGACAGGACAAGAAAATCTGGAAGTATTGGACTTTTTGGACTTAGTTGGACTTGTGCGGGACTCTAAAGAATATACCCTACGTCATGTCATTAATGTTCAGAAAGATGCTTGGAGAAGGGAAGAAGAGGGAGAAAATTAGCTGCAAGTAAAACAATTTTTTCTTAATAGTTTTATTTTTATAGTGTATGATTTTTTGCATGCTATAAAGTTTTTTTCAGTTGTTTGTAAGTGTAATTAATATGGATACTGTTGTAAACAGGTGCTCTTGTTTTTTTTTTTTTCTTTCTCCCGTCTTCTGTGATTCTCCTTGTTCAGTTTTAAGAAATGTAGGCACTGCAGTGTAAAAAAGGCTGTTTAAAATAGCATGAAAAAAAAAATGTGTGTTTTCATTCTTGCATGGAGGAATGACTGGATTAAGGCTTTTAGCTTGATCTAGTAACAAGTTTTAAAAGAAAGCAAGTAAATGAAAAAGAATATTGAATATTATAAGGCTTTTTTCTAGAAAATAAATGTATGTTTACTAGCAGTTCTGTATCTGGTCTTCATGTCTCCATGGAAACAATCTGATAAAGAGAAATTGGCTAGAAAAAAAAGGAGAAATTGGCTAGGATATAATGTTCTTTGAAAGCATTCAGGTGTTTTCCCAGCTGGGGTAGCAATAAAGGTAAGACAAAAACAGACAGTGCTTAGTGGAAGCACAGGCTGCACCATGCATCTTAGCATGGATAACCTTTATTTTAAGTTAATTCAAATGTGTGAGTGTGGCTGTTTGGGACCTTTGTTCCTATTAGGAGGATAAAACTTCAATATTTGAAGATGTACATAGTTTTGTGTATTAGTATTAAGTTAATAAGATTTAGGGTCATATTGGAGTGTGGTTATTTTTTTTCTTTGTTTTTATTTTATTTTTTTTTTGAGGGCTTTCAATAAAACAAGAAGTTTCTTAAGATGTGACATAGGCTCAAGTGGATATGACAAGAGACAACGGTATAAAAGTTCAACCTCTCAAACAGTGTATGCATGTAGCCCAAAAGCTGGAACTAGATATTTAACAAAAATAGTTGTTATACATAAAAAGTGGGAATAATATATTTTTAATATTATGATGTTTTCTGTAATGTCTTTAAATGTCAATGGTCTCACAGATAATATAGAAAAGAAAGAGTGGTAAACTATATTAAAAATGTAGGATGCAGGAATTCCATTTGATGCTTCCAAGATGACTGCACATGAAGAAAAGCTTAATTCAGGCTCACCCAGTGTGAAAACAGAAACTTAGCAGAGAAAGCCAGCCAACCTGGATTTCTGAATAAGTTTCAGTAGCTAACTAGCAAGTGTGTTGCCTGGATGCCAGGAAAAAATAAATACAGAGGACCTGAAGGAAAATCAGCTTTAAAAGGTGATGAAAAAACACTGATTGAGAAAAGTACTGTAGATGTTTAGCAAACAGAAGTGCAAGCTCCAAGCATAGCTTCCAGTAACCTTCAGAAAAGTATAAAGCAATTGTATACAGATCTGACTAAAATAAATGAAACACTGATGGAGTATATCAACTCAGACAATAAAAGACTGGAAAAATAGAAGAAGCTTTAAACAGATAGTCAGATGAGATGATAAAACTTCAAAACAGGTTGAAATGAAGAAAAGGCTGTCTGAATATGAGACTGCACAAGAAGAGTAGTGGAAATTAGTAGGAGCTATTAGACAAGATAGAAACATCTTCTGAAAATATAGCTAGAGAGTGGGATAATATTAAAATGGAATTTAAAAATAGGGTGGAAACAAAAGAAAGGGAAATATGGTTAAGAAGTAAGAATTATTTAGAGGGACTGACAGATATTAAAGTATTGCAAAATATGGGGGAACTACAGAATGCTGAACAGAAAATAAGGGATTACCTCAATAATATGCATGAGTTTAGAAAGATTGCTGTAAAGCAACTGTTTTTTGATAATAACTCTAGCGCACAAAAACTTTTATCACAGCGACTCAGGCAGCAGAAAGTAGGAATGGCTGTCACCAAGTTTAGGGAGCCTATAGCATGGAAGATAACAAGGGATCCTATAGAAATATTATGGAAATTCTGTGAAAGTCTGTATAAAGCAGAGAAATATGGAAGTCAAGAACAAATACAAATGCAAATGTTTATGGAAGAATTAAATATGCCAAGGCTAGAGAGAGAGCAGGCTCAATTACTAACAGTTAGGGTAGGAGCAGATGAGGTAAAAATTGTGGTGTATAACTAATCTACAGAAAGGTCCCCAGGAATAGATGGTATTCCTGTGGATGTTTGGAAGATCTGGAAAGTTTTGTTTAACAGTATTTTAAGAGGAGGAGAAGTACCAACATGCTGGAAGAAAGCGGTAGTAGCTGTAATACCTAAAGAGGGTAAAGATCCATCCGAGCCAGCTTCATACAGGCCCATTTCAATACTAAATCATGATTGTAAAGTGTTTGTGTCTATAATAGCTAAATGAATGGCAAAAGTGATGCTAAAATTAATAGCTATGGATCAGTATGGTTTTATGGAGTGGAGGCAAACATTTGACAACATAAACAGACCAGTGATGTTCCAGACAGAAGCAGAATATAAGACAATACCACTGTTGCTGGTGGGTCTTGATGAAAGAGGAAGCATTTGACAGAGGAAGCTGGGATTTTATGAACAGAGCAATGGAAGCATTTGCATTCCCTGATAAAATTATAAGATTGATTAGGAGGATATATGAAGGATCAGAGGAGAAAAATAAAGTGGGTGGGGTCCTCTCTGATAATCTCTGCTTGAGAAGAGGAACCAGGCAGGGTGTCCTCTCTCCCTTCTTTTATTTGCATTATATTTGGAACCATTGGCAAAGAAAATAAGGGACTCAGAAATTCAAGGATATAATTGGTATTGTAGTCAAGAAAAGCTGGCTTTATTTGCAGATGACATCATTTTATACCTGACAAAACCAGAAAGGGACATTACAGTGATGTGGAATATATTAGGACATTTCAGTCCTTTTCAGGATACAAAATGAATGAATCTAAAACAAAAGCAATAGCTGTAAATTATGCACCCAGAGACAAATTGATTCAGTAATATCCATATTTATGGGGACATGATAAAACAAAGTATTTAGGAGTATGGATTTAAAATGATACCAGTGTGGCAGTTAAGGATCTGTGGGAAGAGAATAAACAAAATATAATACAAAAAATGAGAAAATGGAATCTCTGTTGTATAGATATCGATAGTAAGATACAAGCAGTTAAAATGTTTTTAGTCCTTTTAGTCTTACACACTTGTTAGGCATATTTTTGTCAACTAGAGGAGATTTTGTGGATAGCAGTTAATAAAGAGCTGAAGGATTTTATCTGGAAAGGGAAGATGCCAAGAATCAAGTGGGATAAGCTTATTCTTCCAGTAGAACAGAGTGGATTGGGATTACCCGAGTTGACGGGGTATTTCAGAGCAACACAGTTAAGGCTCCTATACAGAGCACAAACAGAAAGCTATAATTCAAAATGAGAAGAGATGATGATGAAACAAGGGAAGCTCAAGTAACACAGAGAGACTAGGATTTTGGATATAGACCTTTAAGGAGAACAACAACAATCATACAGAATATTATATTCATAAAGTAGCAGAGTCTTCTAAGAACTAAGCTAACCCAGGAATGGAGAAAAGAGATTCTGCCGATAGGGATGACAGCAATTAGCGATACAGACAATATACAAGAGTGGTCTGGAATTTATTGGAAGAAATTTGGCAAAGAAACCAAGGTATTGGAAGCAAATTACTAGAGTGGGAAAGGTAATAGAATGGGAAGACACCAAGAATTTATTTGGACTGCAGGTTAGAGATTGCCTTGCCTATGAAGGATTGATATCAGAGTATAGGCAAAGAAAAGAAAATAGGGGTCCTAAGTGAAAGACCAGTACTGGTGAAGTTTTTAGTAGAATTTAGAACAGAAGCTGCTTTTAAAAAAGGAATAATTAGTCGAGCTTACAAAATATTCAACAATAAGAATCAGTCAGAGGAGGTTAGAAAGGATTGCGAGGAGAGATTGGATAAGCCATTCACAAAGAAACAATGTAGGGATATATGTAACACTATTTCTTCAAACTCCAACAAAATCACCATAGTCAACCCAAAAGCTTGTGGTCAGGCATAAATAAACTCTTACATCCAGGTCTCTCTAAAACACCGACCCCATCTGGTCTCTCCCAGAACTCTCCATATGAGATTGCTAATAGTTTTAACAGCTTTTTTACTGAAACTATCCAATCTCTAGCAAACTCCCTACCACCTCTCAGCCCTACCCAATCACCCTCCCCCACTACCTTACCACCTACCTTTTACTTAAAACCTATTCCCACAGCCCTCATCTATACTCTGCTTCATAAGCTCAAACCCTGTACACCCTCAGCCAATCTCCTACCACCTGAATACCTTCAAACTGCTGCTAAAGCTCTTGCCTACCCCATCTCTATTCTTATTAATGGAACCATAACCGAAGGCTCCATTCCTTCACTATGGAAAATCTCTCATATAATCCCACTTCACAAAGGAGGGAACTCAACTGAACTCTCTAACTTCCGGCCCATAGCCCTACTATCACCACTAGCCAAAATTATGGAAAAATGTATCCACCAACAAATTCTTGACCACATTCTCCAATATAACCTCCTAGCTGACTGTCAACATGGTTTTAGACCATTCCACAGTACCACTACTGCTCTCCTATCCTTTACAGACTGTATTAATAAACATCGTAACAATAACATGCTCTCCTCTGCACTATTCATTGATCTCTCAAAAGCTTTTGATATGGTCAACCATCAATTATTACTCAATACACTCACCTCGTTCTCACTTGATACACAGGCATTACAGTGGTTCAAGTCCTATATGCACAATAAACAGCAAGCTGTCCTTTAGGATAATAATCTATCCAAGCATCTCCCTGTTACCCTTGGTGTCCCACAGGGCTCTATTCTGGGACCTCTACTATTCTCCATATTCATTAACGACCTTTCTACTAATCTACCTCTACCTACCTGCATACAATACGCAGATGACTCCACTTTGATTTGTAAAGCAACCACCTTATCTGAACTCCAGGCCATCACCCAATCAGTATTCAACCATGTTGAAAACTGGTTTCAATGACATCATCTCCTCCTTAATGCCAAAAAAAACAAGCTATTACTATTTACTCCAACTAACAAATCCACCCCTCTAGATTTCTCTGTTACCTCCATTGATGGTACAATCACAGCTCCTGACCCAACCACAAAACTGTTAGGTGTATTGATTGACCACAACCTCAACTTTGACGCTCATATTAATGCCACCATCAAAACTGTAAACAGAAAACTTGGATCCTTATATAGAATAAAACCTTTTCTTACACCAGAAGCCAGAACTACTATTGCCCAGATCCATCTGATCTCCACCCTCTTCTATGCCTTGCCAGTTTATACGAATCTTTCCAAAAGCAACCTAAACAAACTGTCTACCTCGTATAACAATATTGCCAGGTTTGCTACTGGGTCCTCATTTAGAACACATCACTGTCTAAACCTAAAACTTCTAGGATGGCTTGAACTAAATAACCAGCTAAAATTTCAACAACTCTCCATTACTCATAAAATACTATATCAACCTAGTAAGACTCCTATTCTCAGTAGCCTTATCTCCCCCTACACAAACCTTTCTAACCTTTGTTCAGCAAAACTACTGGTTACCACCCTGAAATCCCACAACAAGGCAGGTGATTCTATCTTTCCAAACTCTGTGGGAAAGGTTTGGAACATACTTCCCACTAATCTTGCATCTCTTTCATCATTACCTCTCTTTAAAAATCAACTAAAAATTCACTTAAAATCACAATGGCTTTGTCCTTGTACTAACCCAGACTAACCCCCCCCCCCCCACCATGACCTTTTCTATATCTCTTCTCCTTACCCACTTTGAAGTATAACAGCAATTCCTCACTCTTCCCCATCCTAGTATCTTATTCCCAACATGCTATCACTGGGCATGCTCCTTACTACTTATTCATTCCTCTGTGAACTCTTATCTTCCCACCTCATACATAAACCTTTCTATTTCTTCCACTTTGACTATAATTACTTCTTCTTGTACTTACCCTCCAGATTTTTCTCCTACTTCCCTGTCCTCTAAAATTTCACCATCTACCCTGTGTTTTACACCTTACTTTACCTTTTTATTCACCTTTCATAACCTTTTTATAGTATTTCAAAGACGCATTCTTACCCTTTATACTAATATGGAATGATCTATCCCTTTCTCTTGGTCATAATACTGCATTCTACCTTATAAACCTACTACTCACAATTTGTTTATTTTTAGTTTCTATATAACCTAAGCTGATGGAGACATTTTTATTTACTTTACATATTGCATGTATCCTTTTTTGTATTGTGTTTTTTTGTATTGTCTTGATTTTATCTAGTTTAAAAGCGGAGCTTTTCTCCCCGGGTCTCTACTGAAAATGGACATATATCCAGTTGGACTAGCCCGGTCAACAAATGTAAAAAAAAAAAAAAAAAAAGTCTCCCAAGTATGCAATAAAATCTAGAAGATTTAGGATTTGTGCTTGGAAATGTTTACATAGATATTTATATACCGCAAGTAGACTCCAGAGAATTTTTCCTCAGGTATAGAGCACATTTTGGAGATGTGATGGGGAAGAAAGAGGTAGTTGGGAATATATTTTCTGGGAGTGTAATGAGTTGGCAGACTTTAAAGATTCCCTGCAAACTACTCTGTCAGAGATACTAGCTAAGGAAGTTTGTGTCACTAGGCAAATGATTTTTCTGAGCTGTGATACAGGATCTGAATTGCTAAGTAAGGCCTTGCTGAGTCTTAATTATGTTGGCTGCCAAAAAAGCAATTACTAGAAAATGGAAATCAAAGTCTAGACCAACTGTACTAGAAGCAGTGAATATAGTAACAGAGAGTGGACAGAGCAGTGGTGCAGCAGTTTGCATTGTCGCCTCACAGTAAGAGGTTCTCCGATTCGATTCTTAGCTGGAGTGCCTTGTGTGCGGAGTCTGCTTGTCCTTCCTGCATTTGTGTGGGTTTCTTCCAAGTGCTCTGGTTTCCTCACACATTACAAAGACATGCTTCTGGAGCATTTCTCCCTGGGCCTCTGCTGAAAATTGGCTCCTTCCAAGTTGGACTTTCCCAGTAAACAAATGTTAAATAAATAAATAAATAAAACAACTCGACTTGGGATCTTTAAAAAAGGATAGGAGCAAATAACATATGAAAAATGGGGATTGTGGGAGAAATATATACGGGGAAGAATGAGGTTTAAAAGAAGGCAGGACTTGAATGAGCTATATAATGTCAATGACAATGACTGGGTAGATTATAAGTGATGTATAATGTTTGCAACTAGGATTATGTCAATATGGTTTGTGATGTAAAATGCTTGCAGCTGGGATGATGTCAGTATGGTTTGTTTTCATTTATATAAATGTATGATTGTCTGTGCCATAAGTGATCATTTAATTAAGATGTTTCTTGTTTAAAAAAAGAGCAAAAAACAGTCCAGAACACACAGTTGCTTGGTGAACAAATTGCAAAAGAGATGTTGGCAGTAATCAATAGTCTCAACTCTCTCAGTCCTCTATGGCTTTCAGGATCATTACAAATGGTTACAGACAACACCACAGTAAAGTGGTACATAAACAAATGGGGAAACTAGATCTTGCCCTCTGTGCAGACTAGCCATGGTAGCCTGGGATATACAATGGATATAAAAAGTGTACACACCCCTGTTAAAATGCCAGGTTTTTGTGATATAAAAAAATGAGACCACAAGAAATCATTTCAAAACTTTTCCCACCTTTAATGTGACCTATAACCTGTACAATTCAATTGAAAAACAAACAAATCTGTTAGGGGAAAAAATATAAAAAATAAAAAAACATAAAATAAGCTGGTTGCATAAGTGTGCACACCCTTAAACTAATACTTTGTTGAAGCACCTTTTGATTTAATTACAGAATTCAGTCACTTTTTATATCCACTGTAGCTCCATGCAAAGGTGTAAAAAACAGGTGTGTTCTCTTTTCCTTGGGCAGGGATGATCCTACATGCTTTTCTATCCATTCCACTAATATCTGTGGTCATTCTAAAGATTCAGAGGGACTCTCCAAATATCAGTGTAGTGACTCCCTTTTGGCCCAGGCAACAGTGGATGTTCATCATATTGATCAATGCTGCAGTAGCCTTTGCTATATTGGTTATATCCTGCCAAGGCTATAACAGCCGGACAGCTTCCAAACCTTCAGAGCACCTTCCACAAGCTACAACCATTAGGTAGCTGAAGCTGAGCTGCCTAAAATGACAGGTTTGGGCACCAAGCCCTTCAGAGCTTTCTTGCTGCCAAAGATGGCACTCCTCTGCAGGCTTTAGAAGATTGACTGTGTGCTGAGGTGTTCCATTGCTGGACAGGTAATTTCTCTTTGGAAGAAAAACCTTCCACGTTTAAAAATTATTGTTTAAATGTACTTTACTGGTTAGTAAAGTTGTCTTCTTCCAAGAATTTGTGTTTTAATGGACTGTCTTGAGACTTAAATGTACTTTTAAAAGGACAAGTGAAACCAGCTGCAAAACTCGAACTCAAAAGAAAAAAACTTGTAGAGAAAACCAGTTTAATAAAAAGCAAAGCTTTCGGGCATAACCCTTCTTCAATACTAATACATTCAAGTGCTAGACTCTAAAAGCTTAAATACAGGTCTGAAGTCACATGACCAGCAGCCAAATGGAATCATGTGACAAGAAAACAAATAAAATATATATAATATATAAATATGTGCATATACATGAGTTAAAAAATATGAGTATATAAAATATAAAGTATTTACTTTACATTATTGCGTAGCTTTACTAACACAGGTTTTAAACTAACAGTGCTGTTTAAACCAGGATGAGTGTCAGCAGCTAATCTCAGTATCCATTCAAATTCTTTGAGCTCAAGATTGTTATTAACATCACCACCTCTTGCATTTGGACATAGTACATCAATCACTCTAAAACCTAAACGTGTGTGTTTCACCACAAGTATTAATATGTTTATATAGTGCATTGTTGTCACAGTTTCTCCTAATTTCAGAGTTGTGATCTATAATATGTTCCTTAAGCTTACGTATTGTTTTCCCCACATAAAATGAACTGCACGAATTACAGGTAGCCAAATAAACCACAAGGGAGGTATTACAAGTAGCTGAAATTTTGAAATTAAATATTTGTCCATTAGTAGGATGTTTAAAAGTCTCACTACCATTCCCTAGGATATAAGCACAAGCAACACAGTTAAAACATGGATAGGTACCAGTTTTAGCAGCCAATTGTATATAGCTGGGTCTATAAAAGTCTTTGTAACAGAGTAAACTTTTGTCGTCCTCATATGCACAATAAACAGCAAGCTGTCCTTTAGAGGATAATCTATCCACATCTCCCCTGTTATGCCACTTGTTGTCCCACGAAGGGCTATTCTGGGACCTCTACTCATATTCATTAACGAATCTACATTAATCTACCTCTACCTACCTGCATACAACACGCCAGATGACTCCACCCTTGATTTGTAAGCTAAACCAATCTTATCTGAACTCCAGGCCATCCTGCCTGCAATCAGTATTCAACCATGCTGTTGAAGAAAACTGGTTTCCAATGATTTATCATCTCCTCCTTAATGCCAAAAAACAAGCTCCAACTAACCCATCCACCTCTAGATTTCTCTATTACCTCCATTGATGGTACAATCACAGCTCCTGAGGCCCAACTACAAAACTCTCTTGGTGTATTGATTGACCACAACCTCAACTTTGGACGCCATTAATGCCACCATCAAAACTGTAAAAACAGAAAACTTGTGGATCGCATAGAATAAAAACCTTTTCTTACACCAGAAGCTAGAACTACTTGCCCCAGAATCCATCCCCGATCTCCACCCTCTTCTATGCTCTTGCGCAGTTTATCTCACGAATCTTTCCAAAGCAAAGCCTAAAACAAACTGTCTTACCTGCGTGTAATATTGCCAGGTTTGCTACTGGGTCCCTCATTGTAGAACACTACCACCAAGTAAACCTAAAACTTAGGACGAACCTAAATAACCAGCTAAAATTTCAACAACTCTCCATTACATTATGTATCAACCTAGTAAGACTCTGATTCTCAGTAGCCTTATCTCCCCCTACTGCGCCTTTCCTACACCTTCGGCTCAGCAAAATAAACTACTGGACACCACCCTGAAATCCCACAACAAGGCAGGTGATTCTCTTCTAATTCTGTGGGGAAGGTTTGGGAACATACTTCCCATCTTTCTATCATTACCTCTCTAATCACAATGGCTTTGTCCCTTGTACTAACCCAGACTAACTTACCCCACCCCACCATGACCTTTTTATATATCTCTCCCCCTTACCCACTTTGTATATAACAGCAATTCCTTCACTCTTCCCATCCCTAGTATCTCTTATTCCCAACTTATGTCACTGGGCATGCTCCTTACTACTTATTACATTCCCTCCTGTGAACTCTATCTTCCCTCATGTACATAAACCTTTCTATTTCACTTTTGACCCCTAAATTACTTCTCTTGTACCTCTACCCACTCCAGATTTTTCTCTCTACTTCCCTGTCCTCTAAAATTTCTGCCATCTACCCTGTGTTTTACACACCTTTACTTTACACCTTTTTATTCACCTTTTCAGTAACCTTTTATAGTTATTTCCAAAGACACATTCTTACCATGCCTTGTACTAATATGGAATGATCTGTATCCCTTTCTCTTGGTCATAATACTTTTATTCTACCTTATAAACCTACTACTCACAATTTGTTTATTTTTAGTTTTCTATATAACCTTAAGCTGATGGGGTTATTTTACATATTGCATGTATCCTTGTATTGTGTTTTTTGTTATCTAGGGAGCTTTTCTCCCCGTCTCTCTCACTGAAAATGGACATATATAGTTGGAAGCTAGCCTCGGTCAAGCAAATGTAAAAAAAAAATCTCCCAAAGTATGCAATAAAATCTAGAAGATTTAGCAGATTTGTGCTTTGGAAATGTTTACATAGATATTTATATACCAAGTAGACTCCAGAGAATTTTTCTCAGGTATAGAGCACATTTTGGAGATGTGATGGGAAGAAAGAGGTAGTTGAGGAATATATATTTTCTGGGAGAAATGAGTTGGCAGACTTTAAAGATTCCCTGCAAACTACTCTCTGTCAGAGATACTAGCTAAGGAAGTTTGTGTCCACTAGGCAAATGATTTTTCTGAGCTGTGATACAGGATCTGAATTGCTAAGGCCTTGCATGAGTCTAATTATGTTGGCTGCCAAAAAGCAATTAGAAAATGGAAATCCAAAGTCTAGACCAACTGTACTAGAAGCAGTGAATATAGTAACAGAGAGTGGACAGAGCAGTGGTGCAGCAGTTTGCATTGTCCGCCTCACAGTAAGAGGTTCTCCGATCTGATTCTTAGCTGGAGATTGCCTTGCCTTGCCTTACAGTATTGATACTTGAGTCTGCTTGTCGCTTCCCAGCATGTGGGTTTCTTCCAGGAGAAGTGCTCTGGTTTCCTCACACATTACAAAGACATGCTTCTGGAGCATTTCTCCTCTGCTGAAAATTGGCTCCTTCCAGTTGGACTTTCCCAGTAAACAAATAAATAAATAAATAAATAAAACAACTTCCCGACTTGGGATCTTTAAAAAGGATAGAGCAAATAACATGTATGAAAAATGGGGATTGTGGAGAGAGAGAGAAATATATATGAAGAAATGAGGTTTAAAAAGAAGTAGGACTTGAATGAGCTATATAATGTCAATGACAATCGACGGGGTAGATTATAAGAGTGATGTATAATGTTTGCAACTAGGATTATGTCAATATGGTTTGTGATGTAAAATGCTTGCAGCTGGGATGATGTCAGAATGGTTTGTTTTCATTTATATAAATGTATGATTGTCTGTGCCATAAGTGATCATTTTAATTAAGATGTTTCTTGTTTAAAGAGCAAAACAGTCCAGAACACTACAGTTGCTTGGTGAACAAATTGCAAAAGAGATGTTGGCAGTAATCAATAGTCTCAACTCTCTCAGTCCTCTATGGCTTTCAGGATCATTACAAATGGTTACAGACAACACCACAGTAAAGTGGTACAAACAAATGGGGAAACTAGATCTTGCCCTCTGTGCAGACTAGCCATGGTAGCCTTGGGATATACAATGGATATAAAAGTGTACACAACCCTGTTAAAATGCCAGGTTTTTGTGATATAAAAATGAGACCACAATAAATCATTTCAAAACTTTTCCCACCTTTAATGTGACCTATAACCTGTACAATTCTTTTGAAAAAAACAAATCTGTTAGGGGAAAAAATATAAAAAATAAAAAAACTAACAATAAATTGGTTGCACAAGTATACTTTGTTGAATCACCTTTTGATTTAATTACAGCATTCAGTCACTTTTTATATCCACTGTAGCTCCATGCAAGGTGTAAAAAACAGGTGTGTTCTCTTTTCCTTGGGCAGGGATGATCCTACATGCTTTTCATCCATTCCACTAATATCTGTGGTCATTCTAAAGATTCAGAGGACTCTCCAAATATCAGTGTAGTGACTCCCTTTGGCCCAGGCAACAGTGGATGTTCATCATATTGATCAATGCTGCAGTAGCCTTTGCTATATTGGTTATATCCTGCCAAGGCTATAACAGCGGACAGCTTCCAAACCTTCAGAGCACCTTCCACAAGCTACAACCATTAGGTAGCTGAAGCTGAGCTGCTAAAATGACAGGTTTGGGCACCAAGCCCTTCAGAGCTTTCTACAAAGATGGCACTCCTCTGCAGGCTTTAGAAGATTGACTGTGTGCTGAGGTGTTCCATTGCTGACAGGTAATTTCGGAAGAAAAACCTTCCACGTTTAAAATTATTGTTTAAATGTACTTTACTGGTTAGTAAAGTTGTCTTCTTCCAAGAATTTGTGTTTTAATGGACTGTCTTGAGACTTAAATGTACTTTTAAAAGGA
Organism: Protopterus annectens; assembly: GCF_019279795.1. Classification (NCBI taxonomy): domain Eukaryota; kingdom Metazoa; phylum Chordata; order Ceratodontiformes; family Protopteridae; genus Protopterus; species Protopterus annectens. The sequence continues at coordinate 1,066,275,536 of NC_056739.1, forward strand.
CAAGTGAAACCAGCTGCAAAACTTCGAACTCAAAAGAAAAAAGCTTGTAGAGAAGTTTAATAAAAGCAAAGCTTATAACCCTTCTAATACTAATACATTCAAATTGCTAGACTCTAAAAGCTTAAATACAGGTCTGAAGTCAGACCAGCAGCCAAATGGAATCATGTGACAAGAAAACAAATAAAATATATATAATATATAAATATATTGCATATACATGAGTTAAAAATATGAGTATATAAAATATAAAGTATTTACTTTACAGCAAGTAGTTTACTAACACAGGTTTTAAACTTAACAGTGCTGTTTAAACCAGGATAAGTGTCAGCAGCTAATCTCAGTATCCATTCAAATTCTTTGAGCTCAAGATTGTTATTAACATCACCACCTCTTGCATTTGGACATACATCAATCACTGAACTCAAACGTGTGTGTTTCACCACAAGTATTAATATGTTTATATAGTGCATTGTTGTCACAGTTTCTCCTAATTTCAGAGTTGTGATCTATAATATGTTCCTTAAGCTTACGTATTGTTTTCCCCACATAAAATGAACTGCACGAATTACAGGTAGCCAAATAAACCACAAGGGAGGTATTACAAGTAGCTGAAATTTTGAAATTAAATATTTGTCCATTAGTAGGATGTTTAAAAGTCTCACTACCATTCCCTAGGATATAAGCACAAGCAACACAGTTAAAACATGGATAGGTACCAGTTTTAGCAGCCAATTGTATATAGCTGGGTCTATAAAATACGCTAACTGGAAAAAAGACCCAGCAGCTTACTCTCAGCTTTGTACCTAAGCGTTTTCAGTTAGAACACCCAGAAACAGTTGGTAATAAGTCTCCGAAGCCGAGGGGCTCGTTAAGTACACAAATTACATCCACAAATAAACGTAAGAATCAAAGCCCTTTAGGACTAAACAAAGTAAGTCGCAAATGAATACTGTATTGAACCTTTCCACTTCTGAACTGCAATCAGCGCACTTTTCGCTTTTTAGTAAAGGCTTCAAATTTATACCCTATGGTTGTGATAATGTTGTCTCTGCCTTAACAGAGTTAAAAATCTTTGTTCAAAATCTAAACTTGAGACTCCTGTTTGGTAACACTATTCCACCTGAAAAATGTTGTAAACGTTGTAGTACTTTTATGCCAGTCAGTGTTCCTATATTAAAGGCTTTTCATGACATCTGCGAGTTTCAGATTAGAGAACTTTATCTAAAACCTGTTAAAAATAAGGCATATAACTTGAGCTTTTCTGAGTATAAAGCTTTAAAAAGTTTACAACAGTGTAATGACATTATTATAAAACAAGCTGATAAAGGTGGCAAGGCTGTTTTAATGAATCGTGATAACTATTTTTCAGCTGTTTCCCTGCTATTAAATGATCAAACTGCTTTTAAAGTTATCACCCAAACTGATGTAAAAAAATGTATAAGTTATGTTAACATGGTTGTGTATGAACTGCAGCTTAACAATGACATTGATATTGATCTTTTTCATTACTTTACAGTACCTTGTCCTTTGGTTCCACATTTATATGGGATTCCTAAGATTCACAAATCCCTGGAAAATCCACCTATGAGACCTATTGTCTCTGGAGGTGGTTGGGTTACTGAACCCATATCAGTTTATTTACATAGACAGTTAGAAATCTATTTACCTAAATGTGGCTCTATTTTAAAGGATACTTGTGATTTACTATCTAAGCTACGGATGTGGTATAACAATGTAAAAACTGACTTAAAAACTAAAAAACACTATTTAGTGACGCTTGATATCATGTCCCTTTTTACAGTTATCCCCAATGATGTGGGAATAGAATTTCTTAGAGATTTTCTGTCATCTCAACCTTGTCCTGACCATAGGCTCATTAGTAATATTTGCTGTCTTATGGATGTAGTTCTGAGAAACAATGTGTTCATGTTTAATAATTCCTTATTTCTTCAGCTCACAGGGGTAGCTATGGGCACATCAGTGGCAAATACGTATGCTAATTTAGTGCTTTATCAATGGGAATGTAATTACTTGTTTAATGCACAAAATCTGTTTCTTAGTAACGTTAGTTTTTACCAACGATTTGTAGATGATTGTCTACTAATATGGAATGGTACTTTGGATGATTTGAATATTTTCGTTGATTATTTAAATTCTAGCACTAACTTTTTGAAATTCAAAATGGAAGTGTCTGATAGCACTATATGTTTCTTAGATGTTAAACTACAGTTGAATGATGGCATATTAAATACTAGTATATATAGAAAGGATGTTAGTAATGGAAGATATACTCATCATAGTAGTATGCATGCGCCACATGTCTTTAAAGGCGTAGTAAAATCACAGTTTATTAGAGCAAGTAGATTAACTACTGATAACACCACATTTGTCCTACAATTGGATAATATGGTAGAGGATTTTTCTTCTAGTGGATACGACATGCACCTACTTTCTAAACTTAAATCTGATATAATGGAAGCTAGGCAGACATCACTGAGACAAACCTTCTTGGATGAAATGGCTGGTTCCATAGATAGTCATTATAATAACACCACTCTTCAACATGAAATAAGGTATATCACAACTTATAATGGTAGGTCAAGTTCAATTAGACAAATTATTTATAGAAACTGGCCTATTCTAATGGCATTGGATGAATTAAAAACCATACTGGGTACTAAGCCACAATTTACATATAAAAATATGAGGACGATTAAAAGTTTACTCTGTTACAAAGACTTTTATAGACCCAGCTATATACAATTGGCTGCTAAAACTGGTACCTATCCATGTTTTAACTGTGTTGCTTGTGCTTATATCCTAGGGAATGGTAGTGAGACTTTTAAACATCCTACTAATGGACAAATATTTAATTTCAAAATTTCAGCTACTTGTAATACCTCCCTTGTGGTTTATTTGGCTACCTGTAATTCGTGCAGTTCATTTTATGTGGGGAAAACAATACGTAAGCTTAAGGAACGTATTATAGATCACAACTCTGAAATTAGGAGAAACTGTGACAACAATGCACTATATAAACATATTAATACTTGTGGTGAAACACACACGTTTAGGTTTAGAGTGATTGATGTACTATGTCCAAATGCAAGAGGTGGTGATGTTAATAACAATCTTGAGCTCAAAGAATTTGAATGGATACTGAGATTAGCTGCTGACACTCATCCTGGTTTAAACAGCACTGTTAGTTTAAAACCTGTGTTAGTAAAGCTGCGCAATAATGTAAAGTAAATACTTTATATTTTATATACTCATATTTTTTAACTCATGTATATGCACATATTTATATATTATATATATTTTATTTGTTTTCTTGTCACATGATTCCATTTGGCTGCTGGTCATGTGACTTCAGACCTGTATTTAAGCTTTTAGAGTCTAGCACTTGAATGTATTAGTATTGAAGAAGGGTTATGCCCGAAAGCTTTGCTTTTTATTAAACTGGTTTTCTCTACAAGTTTTTTTCCTTTTAAAAGGACCACACATTTCCCTGTCAGTTTAAAACTAGTTTTCTGTTGAAAATTTTGTGTTTATTTTACTTATTTTGATTTCTGGGCCTGGAAAAGTGTATTAAAGTGTTTTTTAATGTGCTTTTATTGAGAAAAAGTAACTTATACAACATTAATTTTTTACTAACTTGTGCTGCTTGTTTTCCTTGGAAAAGTGGCACCATTTTGGCTTGACCATGAAGCAAACTACTGGTCCCATGGTAGATCTTTTTTTCCAGCCACAAAAAGAAAAGGTTAAGTAAACTGCCTTAGCTACCACAGCTGGCTAGAAATTTGTCGCAGGCACAGGTGGGTGACTCTGCTATGGCTAAAGCTCATTCCTCAAACCATTCATCTTTCACCCCAAATCTCTCTGGTGTAGCACCTACAGCCACTATGGACCAGGTGTTAGCAACATCTTCAATGCTAGTCGGGGTCTGCTCAGTGGTCAAGGGAGAAACACTTTTGTCAGTCCAGGGAGAGAGAGAGAGAGCAGGGAAGTCTTCCCTGTTTAGTCAGAATGCTATGCCCATCAGTGGTGAAACTGCTGATGTCATTAAAGACCCTATTGGCCCTACTCTTCTTGTCAAAAATAAACAGAAAACTAAACATGTATCTGCTCCTATTCAAATCTGCCTGGACAGTAGCAACCTATTAAGTCAGACTCAGGATCTAATTTAAGCTGTTGCTCATTCTTATAAAGTGTTTTTTTGTAAATGAAAAAGGGATGCATGTTTTCCTGAAGAGATTCAAGATTCTGAATTTGGACAGGAAGATGAAGGGACAGATGTAGGGTTTTCTCCATAGGTTTCTGATTCAGATTCAGAGGTGAGCATGGTATCTGATTCTCCCCTGTGAGGGTTTCTCTTTCTCTGACACTATTCCCAGAATGTGCCAGTGGTTTCAGTGAGAGAACACTGACGCTTGTCAGTCCCTCAGAAAGTACAATGAGCTATTACAAATGAAATGTCTAGAATCTTTCCCCAAACCCTTGTGGTGTCAGCATTGGAAGATGTGTTTGTCACTGCCTACAGTTTTTCCTTATAGTCATCCTGCTGTCCTTAAAAAGGCAGATAGATTATATAAAGTTCATCACTCATTCCAAACCTGACACAGCAGTTATAGCTTTAGTTAACCATACTGCTGCTAAACATTTAGTTAATTCCAATCCTACTCTTTCTGACAAGGATGGTAAAATAATTGGTAAGTATGGGGAAAATGTATATGCATCTGCAACTCTGATTTTCAGAATTTTGAATTGTCAGGCTCATACGTTAAAGTTTAGTTTGACTAATTGTAACAGTTTGAGAAATTTGTTAACAATTTCTTCTTGTAGGGAAAAATCTGTTTTGATGATGTGGTTTCTTCCATTTCACAGATCACAAGTCATTGTTTAAAGTGTGTGTATGACTCTATTGATACTTTTTCCAGGACCATGACCACTGGTATTGTTTTGAAGAAGTTTGTCTGGCTGCAGATGTTCTTCGTGTTTCAATGTTGCAGTCATCACACTTGGGTTATCTGCCTGCAAGTAGCCTTCAGTCGGCCCGAATACCAGAGACTTAGTATTTCTGCGTCGGTTGCTGTCACTCCAGGACTGACATCAGGTCGTCAAGGGTATAAAAACAGGCAGCCGATGCCATTACATCAATCTTTCTTGCCAAAGAGCCTGAAGCAGAAGCAGTTTGCACGAGTGCCGGTCGGCCGCTACCTGAGTTTTCGTTTCTGAATTGAATCATCCTGAAGTCTTTTAAAGCTAAGTACCCCCGTTGGGGATCCTTTTTTCTTGCTCTAACCGATGTCAGAAAAAGTTAACAATTGTCTCGCCTGTGGAAAGCAAATACCACACCAAGATTTCCATTCTTACTGCATCACCTGTTTAGGCCCAGACCATGACGTACCTCACTGTTGGTTTTGTGCCTTGTTCAACGCCCGAACTGTTCGCCGCAGGGCCCTTATTGCTGCTAAATACTTTCGTTCTCGATCTCCATATTCCGAAATGGCTTCAGTAAGCCATCCAATTACCGATCTACCGGAAAATCATAAGGATAAAGACAGAGACAGACTGCACAGGTCCAAAACTGCCGACAACGCTTCCGTTAAGCTAATCACCAGTTCGCTGGTACTCAGTGATTCACTTTCGCAGCCCCTGATGCCCACTTCGATGGATTCGCAGGCCGCTACTGAGACCTGTTCGGTGTGTGGTATGCCTCGAGACTCTTCTTTGACTACGGAACCTGCAGTTGTCTCTACCTTGGATGGGTCCGGAGCCACTGCAGGCACTGGCTTCCGAGAAAGTTCTTCAAACTACCGATATTCGACACAAACCGATGACTTCTTTCATGTCTTCAGTTCTGTCTAAAACTACCGAGTTTTTAAGGCCAAGAGTACATGCTACACCTACAAAACCAACGACCCAAACTCAAGCGCCTGCTTCCTTGCCACAACATCAAATGCTTAAAATGGCAGATGACTTGATTATGCTGATGAGGGGAAGCCAGCCTTCTCCTGCTAAGAGAAAAAGAGACCTGTCCCCAGCAGCTTTAACAGACTGAGTCCAACGACTCTGAGGTTTCTGAATATGAAGACATGCCTTTATCTGCTTATGAGGATTCAGATGCAGAGGAATCCATTCCCTCTGCTTCCCCTCCAGAGGATTTTTCTTTTGGTGAAACCCTACATACTTTAAGAGAGCATTTCCACTTGGAATGCCAAGACTATTCTGAGTCCAAAAAGAGACTCAGAGAATTTCTAGATTTGCCACAACATAGACCTTTAGCAATACCTCCAGTTCTGGATGTTATGGATGATGTTTTTATGGAATCCAGTCTAACTCCTGATACTTTACCTACTGCTCCAAGGAAACAGGTACTACAGAGTCCCTGACTCTCACAAATTTCTTTTCAGAAATCCTACTGCTGACCCAAAGGTCATTTTCCAGTGGCCTAAAGCTATTAAAGCAACTACAGCTAAGAATCCCACCCCTTCGGACAGGGATTCCCAAGCTTTAGACAGATGGGGTAAAAAAGTATACACCTCTGTAACTCTTGCCATTAGGGCATTGAATTGCCAGTTTCACATGCTGAAATACCAACAACATATTATGGAACTTATTAAGCAAAAATTAGCTACCTTTACTGACTGTGCAGAAAATAAAGAATTACAAGAGCTTATGCATTCTGCAAGCCAAGTCAGCAAGCATACCTTGCAGTGTGGCTTTGACGCCCTAGAAGCATCTTGCAGGGCAGCAGTCACTGGTTATGTACTGAGAAGGCATGCTTGGCTTAAGGAACAGACCTTGCCAGACCATGTCAAATCAAAATTACTAGACGCCCCTTTGAACAAGGACAATCTGTTTGGCACCAAAGCAGAAGAGGTTCTAAAAAAGATGGAAGAAAAGGCTAAATCTATGCAGACAGTTAAAGATTTCTTGCAAGTGCAGCCTCCTAGATTCAGTAAGCATTGCCCCTCAAAACACTGGTCCTTTCCAGCCCCCTCAATGCCATCTCAAACTAGACCCAGGGGAAACAGACCCCCCCCCAGACTGCAGTCTCAGGGTATGCAGAGATCCAAGCAATGGAGTGCCTCCACTTCAAAAACAGGGATTGCTAAGCCACCCCCTTATGGAAAGAATTATGTAAAAATCTGTCTAAGCAGCAGAGACCTCCAAAGCAGACACCCAAGCAACCGCTACCCCAAAACAAAACACGTGCACCACATAGCTCACAAAGCCAGTGTGCCGAACAGTCACAGCCCTTAAAGCTAAACAACACACCTGATACACTTGTAATAGGTGACTCTATCGTCAGGCACACTGATGTCCTGCTCACCAGGCTGAACAAGGAGAAGGTCACGGTGAGCTGCCTGTCGGGCGCTAGGATCCGCCACATAACACAAGCACTCAGGTCACTCCAAGGCAAGTACAAATATGACTCAGTCATCGTCCATGCTGGTGTGAATGACCTGAGACGTACCTTCCTGGACTACATGAAAAGAGACATAGAGGAGCTCTCTGAACATGTAGCCCAGGCCGGTATGACCCTGACCTTGAGTAGCATCTTACCCTCACCAAGAATGATGCCACAATATGAAGACAAGATGATCAATTTCAACAACTGGCTTAAGTATTGGTGTCATTAAAAGGGGATCCAATGCCTGTCAGCCTGGGATGACATCCTCGACAAGCCACGATGCTTCACTAGGGACGGCTTGCACCTGTCACCCCTAGGCTTTCAGATATTGGCAAAGGCTCTTGCTACCCCCATAGTGCCTTTTTTAGGAAAGGCTCAAAAGACAAACCCACCTCTATAGGTATCACAAGGGATAAGAAACTAAGAGTAATGCTACTCAACGCCAGAAGTCTAAACCTCAAGATGCACGCACTTAAAACTCTCCTTAGCATGGAGAACATCGATATCTGTGCAGTAACAGAAACCTGGTTCAAGGCTCCCGAGAGCACCCCAGCACTACCAGGTTATACCTCATACCATGCTTTTCGGCCCCAAAACTTGGACCGAACCACAAAAGGAGGGGGAGTATCAATATTTGTCAAAGATACCCACACCTCCAGGTTGGTGGCACAGCACGAAGCATCAGAGACTATCCAAGTCCAACTAACAGTGGTTAAAACTGCCTTCCAGTTTATAGCCTGCTACAAGCCACCCTCCCAAACCCAGGAACCCCATTCGGCCTTCCTGAGAACACTGGAAAATATGAAGGTCTCTCCAAACACCATTATATTGGACGACTTCAACTACCCAAACATAGACTGGGAGCATTACTCTAGCTCCAATACCCTAGCCCAAAGGTTCCTAGAATTTATAAACTCAAATGCTATGGAACAACTTGTTACCACTCCCACAAGAGGGGAAAACATACTGGACCTGATCATCACCAACATGGGGACTCTATGCTCCAGACCAGAAGTGTATCCCTCACTGGTAAGATCAGACCATAAACTAATCTCACTGGATATTCACATCCCGACCCCACCCCCTGCCCAGAAAACCACAGTGAAAAACTTCTCTAAAGCAAATTTCACACTCCTCAAAACCGAGGTGGAATCCTTCAAAGCCCCCGGGCCTGTGGAAAATACGGCCCAGACCGCAGAATCCTTTATAAATTCATTCTTTGAACACCTTCAGGAATGCATGGAGCATGCAGTCCCAAATAAAACCAAGACCCAATCCTCCAAAGGCAGACGTCCTGTCTGGTGGACCCCAGCCATAAACAAACTATACAATAGAAGGAGGAAGCTACTACATGATAGAGCAAAATCCCAAAAAGGGAAGGCATCTCTGATCAGTATTAGCAAAAAACTACGGGCACTCATAAAATCGTCTAAGGCCAGCTTCAAGAGAAATATTGCACAGGACACTAAGGATAATCACAAGGCTTTCTTTAGTTATGTTAGGAACCTGGGTGGGAATTCCCAGATATGCTCAGAATTAGTCCAAAATGACAAAAAATACACCGAACCCACAGACATTGCCAATATCCTAGCTGACAGGTTCAGCGCAAACTTCTCCCCCCTCCCCACCAAAAGGGCAAATATCTATCCCAGCAGAGTGCTGTTCCCCTGACATCTCAGATGCTCAGGTAAGACCCGCCCTCTCCAAAGCAAAAAACACAGCATCAATGGGACCAGACGGTGTCCCGGGCTGCATCCTACATGAACTCCAAGAAGAGCTAAACCCAAACATAAAATTACTGTTCAATCTCAGCCTTACTACAGGATATGTACCCAAAGAGTGGCGTACAGCAGCAGTGGTCCCTCGCCACAAAGGTGGTGCCTCAACAGATTCTGGAAACTATCGCCCCATAAGCCTGACTAGCTTGGTCTGCATAGCTATGGAAAGGATCATCATGGACCTCATAAATAAAGATATTGGGGACCTACAGACACTGGATCCTACCCAGTTCGGCTTTGTTAAGGGCAGATCCTGCCTCCTAAACCTGGTCAATTTCTTTGAAACAGTCACCAAGGCCATTGATGAGGGGAAGGTGGTACACACAGCCTACCTGGACCTCACAAAAGCCATCGATACAGTACCCCACTCGGGCATTATATATAAGCTCACCAGCTTAAATATAAACCCCTATGTCACTAGATGGGTTGCAAACTGGCTCAAGGACAGAACCCACATGGTTAGAATTGCTGGAGCCATGTCAGACTCCAAACCAGTTACAAGTGGCTTCCCACAAGGCTCAGTTCTGGGACCTCTCTTGTTCAGTATATATTTCTCGGAGGTACAGGCCAACACGGAAGGACTGTGGCTGACCAAGTTCGCAGATGACTGCAAACTGGGCGCCATAATCGACTCTCCAGCCGACACAAGCATCCTCCAAAAGGGCCTCATAGAAACAGACAACTGGTGCCAGAGTCATGGCCTCAAGCTAAATGACAAAAAGTGTATAGTCACCCCCTTTGGCAAAAACAAAGTGCCCACAAATTACCACATAGGTGGTAATCCATTTAGTACAGAAGAAGTAATTAGGGACCTGGGGACCCAAGTTGATAGCAATCTCTCATTTGACAACCACGTGGCCAAAGTAATTAGAAAAACATTTTATATAGCCCACCTAATCATGAAGGGATTCACAGCTAGATCATGGGAGGTCATCGTGCCTCTTTACTCATCCCTCATCAGGCCCATAATTGAGTACAATGCCCCTTTTGGGATGTACCTTACCAGACACCTGCAGCAACTGGAAAGACCCCAAAAGTACCTCACCAAGAGGATCAAAGGGCTCAAACAGATGCCATATGCTGCCCGGTTAAAGAAACTCCAGCTCTACTCAGTGGCGTACCGCCTGCTCAGAGGCGATCTGTGCCTGACTTATAAAGCCATGTGCAACCCGGAATTAATGGACATGCTGCACCTCAGAAAATCCAAATCCCATCGACCTACGCTCTCGAGAGACTTGAACCTCAGCACTGAAATAAATATGACATGCTGAAGGGACAGATTCATAACCCAGAGGCTCCCTTTACTCTGGAATAAAATCCCAGTCCAGGTTAGGCAGAGTCCCTCATTGACTGTCTTGAAGAGGAATCTTGATGAGTGGATGGGAGATTGTAGGTTTACCCTGGGTATCACTTCTGTGTCACTGTTAGACAGAGGCACAGTATACTAACCTCGAAAAAGGGCATAGCAAAATGAATTTAAAATGGGTGGCGAAAGCCAAAAACACTCTGGCTAGGCTTATAAATGCCCTAGGGCAGATAGCCTAGTATGAACCTATGAATTCACAATGACTTCTCTATTCCACTCCTCACCTCTGCCCAACTGCTCATGCCCCTAGGAGGAAAACTTGCCCATCATGCAAAACATTGGACCTCCATCACCAAAGACCGATGGGTTCTCAACATTGTATCCCAGGGGTACAAATTTTACTTCCGCTCACTGCCAACCCCAAAAGGGTTCCCAGACCTTTCTCCAAACCAGTGGGCAGAGGCACAAAATCAAGTTCAATCCCTGCTCTCCATAAGGGCAATTCAACCTGTCCCTGCAGAACAGATAGGTCAAGGGTTCTATTCCAGCCTTTTCCTGGTATCCAGAAAAGAGGGCACTTGGTGCCCAATTCTAGATCTTTTCATTCTAAACACCTTCCTGGTGGTTCCAAAATTCAAAATGCTCACCCTTCAGCAGCTTCTTCCTATGTTGTCCAAAGATGCCTGGTTAGCCACCCTAGACCTAAAAGAAGCCTATCTGCACATCCCTATCAGGGACTCATGCAGGAAATACCTATGCTTTAGAGCAGGATCTATGCATTATCAGTTCTCTGCACTTCCCTTTGGCTTATCCACTGCTCCCAGAGTATTCACAAAATGCCTGGCTCCAGACATTGCTTATTGCAGAGAGAGAAAAAATAAAATTTACCCATACTTGGACAATTGCCTGATTCAGGCATACAGTCAGGAACAGCTGTTGCAGCACCTGACATTTGCAAAGAACCTTCTAACCTCTCTGGGGTACACTATCAATGAAAAGAAATCAAAACTAATCCCTAGTCAAAAGATTGCACTCCTGGGAGCAAGCTTGGACACAGCATCCCAGATGGCATTCCTTACTCCAGAAAAATAAGCCTATCTGACAGGCTACTTCACTCAAACGGCCACCAGAACCCAGCTATCCGCAAAGAAAATCCTGCAGGCCCTAGGGTTCATGGCCTATTGCATCCTACTAATTTCATATGCCAGGCTGCATTAGAGGAAACGTCAGTGGTACTTAAAAAGTCTTTGGTGCCAACATTCTCAGGACCTGGAAACCGTCATACCTATCATACCTTGTCTAAGGACAGAGTTTCTTTGGTGGGCAGCAGCATGCAACCACAACAAGGGACTTCCCTTTACTCAACCCCACGCCACCCACACCCCAACTACAGACACATTAGATAATGCCTGGGGAGCACACCTGGACGACAAGTGCATTCAGGGCCACTGGAGCCCAAATCAAATCCATCTGCACATCAGCCAAAAAGAGATGCTAGCTGTTCAGCATGCTCTGACAGCTTTCAGGTCCCAACTCTCACCAGGACCCCTGCTAATAAAAACAGACAACACCACAGTTATGTGGCACATCACCAAGCAGGGGGGAACCCACTCTTACCCACTCTGCAGGCTAGCCATGGCCCTGTGGAACACAGCCTTAGCCATGCATATTCATCTGCAAGCTCAATTCCTGCCAGGCAAACAAAACTCTCTGGCAGATGACTTAAGCAGAAATCTCCTAGACACACAGAAGTGGCAATTAGACCCCAACACCTTCGGCCTTCTAATCCAGAAATAGGGAACCCCAGAGGTGGACGTCTTTGCCTCCCCCTGCAGTCATCAGCTCAGCAAATTCTGCACCAGGACACCTCACAGCAGGGCCTGGAAAGTGTATGCCTTATCTTCCAGTGGGAAAACCTCTCAATCTATGCATTCACCTCTCTGCCTCTTCTCTCAAGAATATTACTCAAGATAAGACAGGACAGACCAAGGACAATCCTGATTGCCCCAAACTGGCCACGCCAGCACTGGTACCCTCTACTGCGCAGCCTGTCACCAGTGCCACCCTGACAACTAGCCCAGATCCCAACCCTCCTCACTCAGCAGGGGGACAGATCTTGCACCCACAACTGCAAACCATGAATCTTTCAGCCTGGCTTATTCCTTAAATTCTTCCCCAGTGACCAGCCTAAGTAAGCAGGTGCTGGACGTCATTTTTGAAGCCAGAAGACCCAGTACAAGGAAATGCTATGCTGATAAGTGGAAAAGGTATTGTTCCTGGACTCATTCTAAAGGAGAGGACACAGCCCTGCCCTCCTTACCTCTAATCCTGGATTACTTAGCAGATCTCCTCCACAGAGGCCTATCCTTCTCCTCCATTAACTCATTCACTCCGGAGCAGCTCAGGAAAGGATGCCTGCTTAATTCCACCAGAGGAATAATAGTGCAGCCTGAGCTCATTTTCAGAAAATCCATTTGTAAATCCATACAGAAAACAAATGTTCATAACTCTTTAACTGTAAGAGCTAGACTAAAAATGTAAACGTGAAAGTTGTTTTCAACAGTGTAAATGTTGACAGTGTATATCAAAGTCATTATTAAATATTTGGCAAAGAATGCTGATATTGTGCATATTTTTTACCTTTTTGGAAAAACAAAGCACAATATCTTGGTCAATGTCCCATGCAGACCCATACAATTTGAATGTAATTTGCTAATATGAATGTCAGCTTTAAAATGATACCTGAACCATTACTGTGTGATATTCCTTTCTGTAGATATTCACATAAATATGATTAATATATTATTTTTCATATTTGATTAATAAACAAAGCATAATATCTCATCACCTGTAACAGACAGAGCCTACATATCAGTGTAGAAGTTGTGCATCTGAATGTCAGCTTCAAAATGATGCATCATTTGCGTGATCACCATGCTCCCTTGCAAAGATATGGGCATAATAATGAAAAGTATTGTAAATGTACAATTTTCATAATCTTACAAGACTAAACAAACTGTGATATCTGTACATGTATAGAATGCACAGACATAGTTCTTTTACCATGTTGTAAGGAGTAACACTGTCTTCAAAATATGGTATTCTTTGGCACACTGACATGCACCCTTGCAAAGTTATTTACCAAAATATGAAAAAAATTCATAATTTCCATACCTAATTCCAAACAAACTTTGATATCTGCCTATGAGTACAACATACAGGCACCATTCTTTTACCATCTTAGAACTATAAATAATCTTTTCAAAATGAGATATTACTTAGCACATTCAGATTCTCCCTTGCAAAGTTATTTACCAAAATATGAAAAAAAAATCATAATTTCCATAAGCTAAGTCCGAAACAAACTTTGATATCTGCACACGAGTACAACCTACAGGCACCATTCTTTTACCATGTTATAACTATCAATACTGTTTTCAAAATGAGGTATTACTTAGCACATTCAGATGCTCCCTTGCAAAGTTATTGACCAAAATATGAAAAAAAATCATAATTTTCATAACCTAAGTCCGAAACAAACTTTGATATCTGCACATGTGTCAAACATACAGGCACAATTCTTTTACCATGTTAGAACCAGCAATACTGTCTTCAAAATGAGATATTACTTGGCACAGTCAGAAGCTCCCTTGCAAAGTTATTTACCAAAATATGAAAAAAATCATAATTTTCATAACCTAAGTCCGAAACAAACTTTGATATCTGCACATGTGTCAAACATACAGGCACAATTCTTTTACCATGTTAGAACCAGCAATACTGTCTTCAAAATGAGATATTACTTGGCACATTCAGATGCTCCCTTGCAAAGTTATTTACCAAAATATGAAAAAAATCATAATTTCCATAACCATAAGTCTCAAACTTTGATATCTGCACATGTGTCAAACATACAGGCAAAATTCTTTTACCATATTATAACCAGCAATACTGTCTTCAAAATGAGATATTACTTGGCACATTCAGATGCTCCCTTGCAAAGTTATTTACCAAAATATGAAAAAAAAATCATAATTTCCATAACCGTTATTTGCCAAGATCAGAGAAATTAATTTTACACAACACATTTCATAATAGTGTTTTACTTACTATACTGGTCTGACTTGGTCATGGGTGTTTTCCATTCTTCTCACAATCATGCATGGCTCTCCTCACGCCATTGTGGAGGTTGGTCAAGAAGAACGCAATGCCCTCCTCAGTTAGGTGAATGCCATCCCTTCTGAACCAGTGAACATCTTCCCTTCCAGTGACTCCCAGAACAGCAGGAGACAGTCTTATCTGAAATAAAGCATGGGTAGACACTGACAAGGGTGCCCAGCCAGGGCACATGTAAAGAGAAAAAGCAGGGTAAGGACCACCGCTCCACTAATATGCCAAGGACAGGCATGGGGCTCCAGATGTTGGTTATCTCTAGTGTTCCATAGCTGTGCCGGCTGCCCACTCAGACTGCTGATACCACTATGGTCTCATGACCTCCTTCAGTGTCAGCAGTCTGCCTTACCTCTGCCTTTTCTCTTTACATGTGCCCATTCAGCAGTGGACCTAAGGGATGAGGGACTGAAGTAACTCACTAATTGCTGTCCTGACCTTCATACATTTACTACTCTCACCTACATACACTGACTACACCTCAAGGCAGGGAGACTGAGTGGAGAGCTACATCAAGGCAACATGTCAAAAGACCAAGACTGACCCAGGCTGTGTCTTTGTGCATGTTTTTGCAGTACATCACAGTGGCACACCCAAGCCCATGCTTACCAAGGACAGCAGCACTATGGGACTGTGCTGTAGAGTCTCCAGGTTCCCAAATGCCATCCCGATGGATCACAAGATCCATGCTGGCTGGGTATGCCCCTTGTGATGAACCCACCAACCTAAGAGCAGTTGGCAAAACAAAATTGAAGAGGGACCTTCCTGGCATTGGTGCTGAAGGGCTTGGCTGCTAACTGACATGGGGGCACAGAAAGAGCACATGTACACTGAAAAAGCAGGTGAGGCACCCTGCTTTACCTCTGCCTTTTCCATTTACATGTGTCCTTTCTGCAATGAGTAGAAGGGAGGAGCTAATGTAAGCCCTGTTGTCCTGACCTACATACACTGACTACACCTGAAGGGAGGGAGACTGAGTGGAGAGCTACATCAAGGCAAAATGTCAAAAGACCAAGACTGACCCAGGCTGTGTCTTTTTGCATGTTTTTGCAGTACATCACAGTGGCACACCCAAGCCCATGCTTACCAAGGACAGCAGCACTGTGGGACTGTGCTGTAGAGTCACCAGGTTCCCAAGTGCGATCCCGGTGGATCACGAGATCCATGCTGGCTGGGTATGCCCCCTGTGATGCACCCAGCAGCACAATATTTGGCGATGAGACAGCATAAGGATTTTGGCTGCTCCCTTTCTAGTGACTCCCAGAACAGCAGGAGACAGTCTTATCTGAAATAAAGCATTGGGTAGACACTGACAAGGGTGCCCAGCCATGGCACATGTAAAGAGAAAAAGCAGGGTAAGGACCACCGCTCCACTAATATGCCAAGGACAGGCATGGGGCTCCAGATGTTGGTTATCTGTAGTGTCCCATAGCTGTGCCGGCTGCCCACTCAGACTGCTGATACCACTATGGTCTCATGACCTCCTTCAGTGTCAGCAGTCTGCCTTACCTCTGCCTTTTCTCTTTACATGTGCCCATTCAGCAGTGGACCTAAGGGATGAGGGACTGAAGTAACTCACTAATTGCTGTCCTGACCTTCATACATTTACTACTCTCACCTACATACGCTGACTACACCTCAAGGCAGGGAGACTGAGTGGAGAGCTACATCAAGGCAACATGTCAAAAGACCAAGACTGACCCAGGCTGTGTCTTTTTGCATGTTTTTGCATTACATCACAGTGGCACACCCAAGCCCATGCTTACCAAGGACAGCAGCACTACGGGACTGTGCTGTAGAGTCTCCAGGTTCCCAACTGCCATCCCGGTGGATCACAAGATCCATGCTGGCTGGGTATGCCTCTTGTGATGCAACCAGCAGCACAATATTCGGCGATGGGACAGCATAAGGTTTTTGGCTGCTCCCTTTCCAGTGACTCCCAGAACAGCATTAGACAGTCTCATCTTATCTGAAATAAAGCACGGGTAGACACTGACAAGGGAGTCCAGGGCACATGTAAAGAGAAAAAGCAGGGTAAGAACCGCTCCACTAATACGCCAAGGACAGGCATGGGGCTCCAGATGTTGGTTATCTGTAATGTCCCATAGCTGTGCCGGCTGCCCACTCAGACTGCTGATACCACTATGGTCTCATGACCTCCTTCAGTGTCAGCAGTCTGCCTTACCTCTGCCTTTCTCTTTACATGTGCCCATCCAGCAATGGACCCAACAGCCTGGTCACAACTTTGATGTATAGTGTGCTCTGCACATCTTACTGCTGTCAGCAGTCTGCTAGACTCTTATGGCCATGGTACTCACCAAAGCATTCCATGCATAGGTTAATCTTGCAGGTCGGGCATCCCCATGATGGTTCAGCACATTTTCCCTTGATGGCACAGTTTTTGCATCGTGCCTTCCGCCATTTCACTGGAAAGTGTGAGCCTTCTTCAAATCGTGTCATGGGCTCTGGGATGGTAATCTCTATGCATCTTTTCCTCTTCTTGTAGGTGGTCAGGAGGTGCATGCCTAGGTGTCTTCTAGACTGTAACTGGCTTGCCGCAATAAAACGTCCAGAACGTGAAAGCTGCCGGTGGCTAGCACTCTCACGAAATAAAATGTAAGCATTCAGTATGGCCACATCCCATAGGAACCAGAACAAGTACAGCCACCATTTCCTTGCCTTTCGAGCAGTTGGATACTGCGTCCTGAGCTGATCTGCTCGGTCCACCCCATTCATATATGTGTTGTACATGTTTACAACTGGTGGACATGGCACTGCAGCTTTTGTTCCATCGTGCTGTCTCCTGCGTATGCTGGAGACTGCCAAGGTTGGGTTACTATTAGTGGACAGCAGAAATACTGGGTTGCTATCCTTCCATTCAGTTGCAAGCAATGGTCCACTCTGCAGCTGCTTGTAGAACCCTCGAGGCGCTTTACCAATGGCTTGTCGGTTGAATGTTACAGGCCATCCAGACCTATTGGTGCATGTGGTTCCACAGCAGTACAGACCGTCCTGCAGCAGTTGCTGTGCCAGAGGGACAGATGAGAAGAAGTTGTCAAAGTAAATGTGATGCTTCTTTCCAATCAGCCCCCGTGTTAGGTTGACCACAACTCTGTGTGCCAGTCCAACGTCTGTGGTCTGCTCTGCCTTTCCAGTGTATACCTGGAATTCATGCACATAACCATTATGTGAATCAGCTAGCACCCATACCTTAATGCCATACCTCTCCGGCTTGCCAGGCATAAACTGTCTAAATGTCAGACGTCCACGGAAGCTGACCATGGCTTCATCTACTGCCACCTCACGATGCACATTATACTGTGTCCTACATGCATGAAGTACGGCATCCAGTATTGGCCGTACATGATGGAGCTTGTCATGACCCACAGAGCCCTGTGGTCGTCTGAGGTTTTTGTCATTGCAGTGAAAATACTGCTGAATTTTTTCAAACCTCTCCCGGGTCATGTACTCGGCTATTGGGAAATGACCATACAGATGGTGCGTTTCCCAGTACTGCCTGTATTTTGGAACATGTACAATAGACATGTACATTCTGACACCTAGAAATGTGCGTATGTCTCCAGGACAAACTGGACTCCACCGCTTATCAACCTTGCCTGCTGCAGCCTGCCTCTGTGCAGCATAGCGGTTAGTTTCATCAGCAATAAGCAAATACAGTTCCTCTGGGAACATCAAATTGAGGAAGTCCACCTCTGTGCTGTCCAAGTTCAGGTTGGTGACTGGGCCGACTGGACACACAAAATCATCGATGTGAACTGGTGTTAGGCGTTTCTCCCATGATAAGTTTCGTGGTGGGCATGATCGCCATGCCTTTTTCATTAGCCTCCCAGAGTTTTGAATGCAAGGTACCCTGTGATCAGTGACATTACCCACTGGTTTGTACTGACTACTGAGTGGAGTACTCGCACAAATTCGATATTGCGGCACACTCAGATCCTTGCTTGACAAGCAGCTACTTCGGCTCAGATCCAGTGGACTTTCTCCATCTGAATAAACCTGCTGTAGACTATGCCTGAACTCATGTATAGTAGGAAGCATATCCGCTTCCTCTTCAGCACTAGGCCTGGCTTGGGACTGCAAAGGTCTGTCACTCGGGCCACGTCCGTGCCGTAACTCAGATAGAGGCAATTCATCCTCTGTGTCAAAATCTGATTCAAGTTGCTGACCACTATTGTGTGTGCCATCATACCTTAGCTGGGCTAGTGGCATGTCATCCTCACTGTCGTGGTCAGTTACATCAAGAGTAGTGAGCTCGGGTTAGAGGGTAGGGGTCTGTCAGGAATCGCTGGGACAGGGGCATCTTTATCAGCAGTAATAGCCTTCTCGCAGGCGTGCCAGTGGAATATGATCATCGGCATCATAATCGTCATCCTCACTCTGGTTTGGCTTACGCTGTGCATCAAGATCCAATTCCATTTCGGACCCACTGGTATTACTGTCAGAATCAGTATCCTCGCCCACGTAAACGTCGGTTAACTTCTTAACAGATGGCATCTTCACTGAGGGGTGTGATGTCGGGTGAATGCAAAGCTGAAAAACAGAATTGTATAAAATATAATGTTACTCACCTGCACAGAGGCAGCTGAAAAGCAACACATGCAGTATGTAGTGATAGTCTGACACATTCAACTGTTTCATTATATGTGGTTCAGTTACATTAATTCACAAAGATATGAACTACATTAATAAAATGGATACTTATATCTGTATGTTATAAGTGAAAATACAGATATATATATATATATATGTCTGTGTATATATAGATTATATATATATATATATACACACACACACACACACACACACACACACACACACACACACACACACACACACACACACACACACACACACACACATACCCACACACACATATAGATATATATATATATAAAATAAAAAAATAAGGGGTTTCAGAGGCTAGGTAGTTGAAGAATGGAGGGGGTGGCTTACAATGACTAGAAGCAGAGAAAAAAAACACAATCTGGCTTGTGCATTCATCAATGTGATAACGAGTTGTACTTATGTGAATAACAGTGACAGCTCCTGATAGTTTTACCTGAAAAGTGATAATGACTCAGTGCTATATTGTAAATGACTTATTGCTAAGGTGATAATGACCTGCCTTTCATTACTGGAAAGGTATGCATGCTCTGACACAGGTGATAATTGCTGCACATCACCTGTTGAGTAGGTAATCATTATCTCCTTGTGCAGCTGTTATGTAAGACAGTAATTCAGTAAAATAGTATAACACTTAGCCCTTCCTCCCACACAACTTGCACACATTACTGAAAAAGGCCAGAAAAATTCACAAAATATAACATAGCTCCATGCAGGTAGTAGTCAGCAAGTAATAACATGGGTAACTTCTAGGCAAAACTAAATCATTCAGAATATCTGGAGCAATTGTTTATTTCTTGTGATGGTAGGAATGGACAGTCCGTTTCAAAACGGATCATTTTCAAATGAGTGTCCAAGACCATTACCTTTTGTTATAATCACAAAAAATCTATTCAAGTCAGGGTGAAGGCCCTCTCTCCAAAATGCATAGAGGAAATCTAGGTTCTGTTACAGGGTTGGATTCTAGAAAGAAAAGTTGTTTTTTTCTATACACGTCTATGCTGTTTGATAGATAAAGCTTATGAGAGATGCTATGGAAAGCAAATAAACCAGCAAATGAAATAAGATAAATGTAGTACCCAAGACTGCATCACCAATGTACATTTATCTCCCTTCCGCTTCCTCTCCCCCTCTCAGATTACTTCTTTCTCCATTTAATTTTTCTATTAAAAAAAGATTAAAAAAGATGCCCTGGTAAGATACTAACCAGCAACCAGGATGCTCTGACTTTATTCACATTTCAGGGAGTCTACAAATGAGCGTGTTTCTCTTGCAGCACAGAGTAGACTCAAGTCCAGTATAATTGCATAATGGTTTTCAATCATGACATGAAGCAATACGTCTAAGAAGTACAGTTAATCTAAGAAGTACAGCGACCTTAGCTTTGGGTCCGTCCACGTGGCCAGGACTGCGTAGTTCTGTAAGCGAGCTTTCAACTCCCTGTTGCTACATTAGCACTACGCTTACTTTTTCCCCCCATTGAATGTAATTACGGGGGCTGAACAGCATGCTTAGTCCCAGCCAGTGAATCCTAATCGGGGGCATATGCATGTATTTTCCTAGAGTAGTTTGAGCATGTGTTTCCTCTGCATATTGTCGTGATAAGGTTGAGTGTACTGCAGCTTTGTCTAAATCTTTCTAAACGACCTTATTTTCATCATTGGCTTGCTAGCACTGTTTTCCAGTAACACCTATGCTTTGAAACTGTGTAAAACTGATGATTGAAGCTGTTTTAGTTTCTGACTAGTTTAAAATGTTACACCTATCCTTTTATTGTGCATACCTCTGACAAGTTACAAGAAGTTTTAAGTACTGCTAGAACTGTTGTATGTTACATGAGTCTTTTTCAGTTTGCTCGTTTTTACATCTGAACTGAATGTTTTTTTCTCCTAATCCTTAGTGTAACTTCTCTTAGAAAGTATTACTACAGCTTTTTAACTATTTTGCAGAAGTACTGTACTACCTAATCTCAACTGTGTAAAATAAGTCCTTTGTTAAGTTATTACATTTTTAACATCCTCTCTCTCTTACCTCTTCGCATTCCTAGCAATCTATCCACGGCCTTCCTCTACTGAACATACCTGGCCTCTAAGGACCTCCTGAACTACCTCAGGCTTTGGCCAATTTGGACCGTCTGTCTCTACTACTACCCCACTGATTTTTCACCTGCTACTACAATTAATTAACAAAGTATGTTTGAACATTTGGCTCATCCTGAATGAAATTGCTTGTTCATTGGCTTGTACATTTTGTTTTGCCTCTGAATCAGGTATTCCAGCAGCCAGACTCCTCTCCCGGCCTAGTATCACCTAATAGTCCTACCCCTGTTTCTACCATTTCTTTCATCACCTTTCCATCCCTTGCCTAGGGTACTTTCTGCATCTTACATTCTGCCCACTAGGTGGCAGTATAACACAGCTTTGTGCCCTCACTGTCTCCCCCCCGTTTAATTTCTTAGCCCAATAATTTTATCTTTTCTTCTATTTTTCTCACCTATTACCTTGCTGATTCTCCTACTAGCCCCTACTCTTCTCCTCCTATCTCCTCACCCAGACTGTATTTCCTACCTTGCCAAGCTTCTTGGTGCTCCGGCTCTCCTCCTGGACTGATTGGCTACGCTTTCTCCAGTAGTTGTTTCTGATCAATCCTTGACAATCATGCACCAGAACGTACCATCAGAGTTAAAACTGTCTCAATCCTGACTAACCATGGCCACAGCAGTCTCTCACCTTTCTATCTTCCCTACTCTATACCTGCTCTCTATTATTGTAGTTCTTATATTTTTTACACTTTCCTTTCTCTTTTCTTATCTATCATGTTCTTTTTTTTTTTCTTACTTCCTATCATATTAGTCCAAAACTGCTAATTATATGTATTACTAAACCAGGACTTAATTCTTATGTTGTGCACTATACTTACTTATCCAATCAAACTTTGTTCTCTTCATTTTTGTTTTGTATTTACTGTTTGTACAATTGTGGAGCTTTTCTCCCCGGGCCTCTGCTGAAAATGGAGATGTCTCCAGTTAGACTAGCCCGGTTAACAAATGTTAAATAAAATAAAATAAAATAATCACGAACTTACTAACACCCTAGCCCAAAGGTTCCTGGAATTGATAAATTCTAATGCGGTGGAACAGCTAGTCACCTCTCCAAAAAAGGGGAGATATGATAGTAGACCTGATCATCACAAACATGGGGACAAAGTGCTCCACACCAGAAGTATACCCCTCACTAGTGAGATCTGACCACAAACTAATCACCCTGGATATACACATCCCACCTCCACCCCCAACACAAAATATTACAGTCAAAAACTTCTCAAAAGCCGACTTTACACTTCTTATAACTGACCCTGGTAACTACCGCCCCATAAAGCAACCAAGGCTGATCTCAAATTGCAACTGTAGTAGTAAAGTAGTAAATAAGTGTAGTAAAGAAAAGGCACTGGTGTAGATTCAGGAGTTATACCATTATGGGCAGATTCCAAAAGCAAAAAAATAAATGCTTTCATTCTACACATGCCTGGTTTTACTGCATCTCGCTGCGTACAGTTCTTGAGACAACATAAAGAAAGAGATATCAGGTACCTTGAAGGAATGCAGAAGAAAGCTACCAGAAACGTGCTGTAGAATGGAAGGGAAGGGATATGGTCAAAGACTATAGGAACTACAGATCTTCTTATATGAAACACGAGGAGGCAGGGCTGGAAGACTTGATACTAGTGCACAGAATCATGGAAAGTGAAAAGTTCCCTGACAGGACTCGAACCCCCCTACAGCAGCTTACAGAGACTAAATAAATACTGTAGACAGAGCAAGCTATATGAAAGAACTAATCCAACAAAATCATTCATTGTGTACAGCAAAGTCTCAAACAATCTTAACAGTATCCCCAGAAAAGCAAGCCATCACAAAAGTCTATTTGGAATAATTGACCAAGAGAATTTACAAATTGACAAACTGAAA
Organism: Protopterus annectens; assembly: GCF_019279795.1. Lineage (NCBI taxonomy): Eukaryota > Metazoa > Chordata > Ceratodontiformes > Protopteridae > Protopterus > Protopterus annectens. Next base: position 1,066,298,818 of record NC_056739.1, read on the forward strand.
GAGTCTCTAACTTGGTATTATGACCAATAAAGGCACTTTAAATTAATCTAATGCCAAACACCAAACATTATTACAACCATATAATGCCCAATACCATGCCCAAACTGAAAAAAAAAATACAATTTCTATTATGTTAACTAAATATAAAGTAGACAATGAAGGCCATGCATAAAAGCAGTTCAAGATCCTATAACACCATATCACCAGTAATCAAATTATTAATTAATGACCAATCTGCGGAAGTATTATTATAAGCAAGCAAAAAGTGATTACAACAGACCACTACAATGACCGCCTTTACTACATAAAAGGTACTCATCTCAAAAAATGAGCACATCTACTATGCAATGAAGTTTCCCCTCCCTTTCTGACCTGCTTATACATATACACACACACACACACACACATACATACATACATATATATATATATATATATCAAGAAAAAAAGGATACAAGTTTTACACCCCCTCTCCCTTCCTCCTCTTCTGTATTTATTCTGATGTCACAGAGCTTCCAATAACCAGTATTTTTTTGTTCAAAAACTTCTTTGGGGCACGTACCAATCCAGTCAGTCAGCCTAGATGACAACATACATTCCAAATGACCAAACAGTTGGTAATGGAGACCTAAACTTTGCTGTTGGCCTTTAATGCATTAATCTGGTTGTGGAAGAAAATGGTGTACTGCTGGGTCACCCATCCACCCAGTGAATAAAGAAAAATAGCATGCATTTACTTATTTTACTTCAGCAACAAACTATACATACATTTCAGGGAAGACCCTAACTAGCTATACAAAGCAATGCAACTACAAGTAAACCACCAACAGGTTATTACAGAACAAGCACAACAGATCACAGCAAGTTTGAAAACACTCCTATTCTACAAGATTCCCTAGAGGTCTATTATGGGCATAATAATGAAACGAAACACTAATAATGTCCTGGTTAATTATACTGCATGCTCCCAACTGCCTCACTTATCACTTATTATAAAACAGCATTAAAGATTCGATGAAATTGATAGCATTAAAGATTCATAATACAAAACCAATGATACTAATGCATACATCTCACTTTCTTAGTGTGATTAATCTGGACACATTCTGCTCTTATCAACTTACAAATTTGATAAGACTAACAGGTTTTACATTAGCATACATTTTCTGGAGGGCCTGAAGTCTGGCCTGAAGCAAAAAAATTAAGAAGATTTTTACCACTCACCAATCAGTAGTATCCACGTCCCTTGCACAAAATACACCTCAATATATGGCACTTTATTTTCTTCAAGATGATAACCACAGAATATGGAAATTCAGCTACATAGGAAAATAAAAGAAGAAAACAATAGGTTCTGTCGGCCCTCCACAAATTATTACCATGATATGGACTACAAAATGAGGTATTAATTGGCACACTGACATGATCCCTTGCAAAGTTATTTACCAAAATATGAAAAAAGTCATAATTTCCATATCCTACTTCCAAACAAACTTTGATTTCTGCATATGTGTCCAACATACAGGCACAATTCTTTTACCATGTCGGAACCAGCAATAGTCTTCAAATGATGTATTACTTGGCACATTCAGATGCTCCCTTGCAAACTTATTTACCAAAATATGAAAAAAAAAAATCATAATTTCCATAACCTAAGTCCGAAACAAACTTTGATATCTGCACATGTGTCAAACATACAGGCATAATGTCAGACCTGGCCCCATCCCCATGCTGTGTTATACCACTATGTCAGACTTGGTAAAATGTATTTTCAATATGTTGGGCCAGATCTAACATCTGCTGACTACAGAAGTAATGCAAACCAGGGCTAGTAATGTCCTACTATAACAGAGTATGGCCTTCCAATCATTTCTTTGCTGTCATCACATAACTCAATGCCAAAAAAAGGAGAGCATAAATCTAGTCCCCCCCACACCAAGCCATTCCATAGTCTGATTACTTGGCTAGTTCTCCATTTCTCCCCACTGCCATAAACAGAAACTCTCAGTGTGCATACTTTCTGCTTTACCTCTACAATGATTACAGATACTTTTACTTCAAATTTTGTAGCACAAACACTAACAGACATTTGCTAAACAAAGTAATACAGTCTCACAATGAGAACAGACTTGGCATTACAACTTCTATGCTTTTGAAACTTACATTCTCTGGAACGGCACAAACTCACATTGAAAGAAAATGCATCTGGCCATTGGCATTTTATGTTTGCCTTTGAGCTGTTTTCAAACCATCAGCCTCTTGCACACATTATTCACTAAGCGGTTTCCTGTCTGTAGCGACACTGAAAAGACTACAATTTTGTACAAAAGGCCAAAACTGCTTATGGGATAGTGCCCATTCCCAAAACGCAGGTGTGCAGTAGAAGAAACCCACCATAATACTGAGCTGAAAACAATGACAGTATGCAGCACAAACATTTCAAATGTCCCTCCTCACCAAGTGTTTCTGATCCTGTAACATAAAGTTAACGTCACAATCAAGTAAATCACAATCTAAGTAAATAGAACAAAACTCAGAAAGCTGTTCGCTTCTGATGTAACAATGAAGACGCCAGCATGAAGCCAAACAAAAAGAAATAACACACATACTGCAGTTACAGATATCAGCCACAACACGATCTATCTGCACACAAGACTTCATAAGGCAGGATTTGCAAAGCGATACACTGGCAAAATTCAAAAAGACACCGCCAAACACACGTGCTGAATTGCGATGAAATATTACAGTTTCAATTAGCGAATACAGGCAAATACGCCAAACAAGGAGGAGGTCTCTTACACTTTGTTTATAATTGCTCGGGTTTAAGCTAGCCTCTCTTACCACCAAACCGTGGGGTTGGGAATCTTAGTACTACAGTTATGCAAGGTCCAACAAGTGCAGTCTACAGCTATTTATCAAAACTGTAAGATGGAGACAGTCTCCAAAGGAACATAGATCACTTTACTACAACACAAAACAGAATACCTTCACCACTTCCAAGCGGTTACCGCCAAGTTCTGTGTAGTATTGGGAGACTGTACTCTGTGATAGGAGTTTCATGGTGCTAGCCAACGGATGAATAAGCCCACTGGAAATAATTAAATAACCCCCTGACAAACTAAAAACTGACAACCATCGAAGCTGCAAATAACTCGTTTGTAAGTCCTATGAAGTAGAATCTTAACATATGGCGAAGAATTTATGGCTATGTACATACGCAGAGAAACGGATAATAGACTCATCAACATCAGTTACAATACACCTTAGAAAAGACAAATTGGATCGTCACAGCATGTGTTCAAATATCAACTATACACATCTACGACGGAACATCATTACCGTTTCTCTCATCGGACGCTGTTTTAGAATCCAGTTTGAGGTCATCATCTGCCAACACCTTCCCAAAAACTATCAACAAAATAAGAAACCCAAAATGCAACACCTGATCAGGAGCCATGGTACTAAGTGCGGGTACCAATACACAATAAGCCCTGGCTTACGAACTCTTCCTACCAACAACAGTTAGCCTTTCCAAAAACAACTTCCTGAAAATAAGTTATTATCCAAAAACAGCGCACGCACACTGAGTGTTCTGCATAGTCTGAGCGCAGCAGAATATACAGGATTTCAAAAACTTAAGTTGCTCAGGAAGAACCTCCACATGCTGAAAAGTTACAAAATGTTAACTTGGGACAAAACGGTTAAAACTGGGGTTGAGTGAGAATATTAATATTATTATTATACTTGCATACAAACTGCAATGCAACTGCTTAGCAACCACTCCACATTCAAAAACAATAATAAGGCCTGTGCAGCGCCAAAGTACAAGCACCCGCTGTCACCCTTACAAGAAATCGCATATTAATCATAGCATTAAATTAATCTAATTTACCCAGCAATGAACATTTTAAAGAGACAGCACCGCAGCAAGTAAAACTTCTGTAGAAGTCCGTTCACATAAAAAAATCAGTCCTCATAAAGCAAGAAAACCATGTATGCTGTAGCAGGGCAATATGTTACCTTATCTTACCTTACAGATCAGAGATTAAATGGTCTGTAGAAGAGACTTGCAGTTTGTTTTGAAAATGTACTCAGATCTACGGTGCAGGTCTTTCTTCCCGTAACTGCAGCAATACTCCCCTGGTTCGTTCAGTTATCAGCAGGATAACTAGAGGGATCCAGCAGTAATTTTTACCATAGCATAGATAAAGAAAGGGAACTTTTACTGCTGTAACCCTTATTTATTGGGACAGAACAAAGGGTTTTAGGTCAAGGGGTGGGAGGAGTTAAGTGTACTGTGATTGGACGTAACGGCTTGCATAGAAAATCGGCTTGCTATGAGAAGAAAGTACAGAGTGACTTGCAAGCTGATTTTCTCCGAGAAGTCAAATATAACCACCACGTAATTGTATACTGAAAATTAAGCTGACAAGGTAACTGACAGAGTTCAGTTACTTTTTCATCTTAATTTTCAACTGTGGAGTTACTATCTGACTACAAAATTAACTGCGCTGGGAGAAGGCACTCGGGGTTAACAGAATGGAATTGCTATCTTCTCATGGCGCACTCGGTGCTAAGCACAGAGGCGCCATGAGAAGGTACTCGGTGTTAATGAGTTAAGATCCATGCCTCTGCCATCTCGGCTCATTACAACCCTGAGCCACCTCTCTTCTCTCACCCGCTTATCAAACAGTTCCTGAGAGGGACAAACAACTTAAGGCCACCAAGGAGAGTACCCACCCCTGCTTGGGACCTTAATTTTGTACTGGAAAAGCTCACGTTACCCCCCTGTGAGCCTACAGCATCAGCAGAGTTAAAATTCCTCTCTTGGAAAACAGCCTTGCTTCTGACCATCACTTCAGCTAGAAGAGTGTCTGAGCTGCAAGCACTTATGACTGTGGAACCCTTCATTATTTTCCATGTTGACAGGGTTGCCCTCAGGACTAACCCTTCCCTTATGCCTAAAGTGGTGTCCAGTGTGGCTCTAAACCAATCTATCCATTTGCCAACCTTCTTCCCTAATCCTCAAAATAAAGGGGAAAGGATCCTGCACTTCTTGGATGTGCACAGACAGCTCAGATTCTATCTTGATAGGACTAAGCCCTTCAGGAAATCTGACCAGTTACTGGTCAGCTTTGCACCAGGGGCAGAGGGCAAGGCCATTTCTAAACAAACAATTTCCAAATGGATAGCACACTGTATCCATTTGGGAAATCAACCCCTCAGGGGGTCAGAACACATTCCACTAGGGCAACATCTACCTCTACAGCATTCCGCAGGGAAGTCCCTACCAGGGACATCCTGGAAGCTGCTACCTGGAGTTCTGTACACACCTTTGCCAAGCATTACCACCTGCCAATCTTTTCCAAATCCAGGGCAGGTTTTGCAACAACAGTCCTGCAGGGCATACTAGCCAGCCCTAACTCTTCTTGACTGCCTCCACCCCTTCTTCAGCTTTGGGAATCAACCCAAGCGTGATGACTGCAACACAGAAACGAAGAATATAGTACAGTTGTGTACACTTACCATAAATGTAGATGTTCGAGTGTATTCACTGTTGCAGTCCTGGTTTCCCTCCCTCCAACCCCCTTGTCTCTCTCTCTCTCTTTCTGTCTCTCTCCTCTCTGTGTATATTATTCACCCCTTACAGGGGTATTGGTATTAGTATTTACTTTTTACTGGTGGTATTTTTCCCCACCATAACTTAGCTCCCTATTTGGGGGCTCCTGGCATTTGGGGCAAGAAAAAAATGCCTGTTTTTATACCCTTGATGAACTGACGTCAGTCCTGGAGCGACAGCAACCGACGTAGAAATACTAAGTCTCTGTGAATACACTCGAACATCTACATTTATGGTAAGTGTACACAACTGTACTTTTCATGATCTCCCAGAAGATGTGAAAAATGAGAGTTTAAATTCTCCTAGGGATGGATATTTAGTTTTTGCAGAGGTTATCAAACATGTGATGAGAAGGATAACCTGATAAAGGGAATTCCTCAGATTTTTCAGCCCTATTTTTTCTAAATTTTTCAAGAGATTCTCTTATCCCTTGTCTAATTTTGGCAATAAATAAAATAAACAGGATCAGAAAAATGCTGGTAAACAGACATTTAAGAAATAATTCAAGGGGTTCCAAAAAGAAGGTAGGACCCTGCCGCTCATCTGGTTGGGATAAAACAGACGAACATTCATGGGTTCAGTTCACGTAGCTTTATTACACACAAGCACATCAGAAATGAGGCATTGTAACTTAAACTTAAATTAACTTATAAACAGACTGACTACCACACTCATACATGTTAACACTCTGGCTGTTCTCTCAAAATGGCTCTGCTGCTGCATGTGCGCACTATTTATATGCACATTCTACATCTGGAAATGCTTCTTAAAGGTACATACACACACTGTGATCTACATCTTTGAGAAATAGTCCATATATGAAATGACAGTCTTCAATGACATGCAATTTGCAGAAATGAGCTTTTGACATACAGTTATACCAACTAATTCTTCGACATGCAATCATACAAAATTAGACACATATAAAACAATCATGTCCAAGTTGCTATGTATTTTACACTAGGTCTAGAAATACAACCTGATTGTGTAACATAAAAGAGTTGGATCTAGCAGTGGGGACTGTCTTCAAGAAATATTCAACTTTGGGGACATCTGGGGCATTATCAGGAATGGGAATGAATACTGAGACATGTTCTTCGGTAGGAACATTGTCAGGGTTGCTCTGAGATCTAGAGTCTGTATCACAGGTACGATGTTGTGATGTCATTTCTGATACAGGAAGAAGATGTCTGTGGTTTCTCCTGTACTCTGTACCCTCAGATTCACTAAATAGGATTTCAGCTTGGCACATATACCTCTCATTTGTGCAATTCGATCAAAGCTTTTCGTTGTTTGCATCCTCATTGTCTCTCCTTCTTTTAATGGACAAGCAAATCTGCTCATTTTATCATAGCTGGACTTCTGAGAGGAACGCTTCTTAAAAAGTTGGGTTTTGATTGCTCTTTTGTTTTTAGGATTAGGCACCAACAAACTAGAACTGACAGGCAAGGTTGTTCTGGTTTGCCTAGATAGAAGTTACGGGGTATATTTCTGAGATTAAGTAAATTCAAGAAGATATCAGTATTGTCATGCTTTGACCTCTGTAATAATTGCTTTGCAGTTTGTACTGCATGTTCATCAAGGCCGTTTGACTGTGGATATTCAGGACTGCTAATAACATAGATAAAATCCCACTCTTTAGCAAATCTCTGAAACAATTGACTGGCAAACTTAGAACCATTGTCAGAAATAACTTTGTGTGGACTAACATGGACTGAGAAATGACATTTCATCTTAGTAATAACAGCACTGTGTATTAGGTTTGGTAGCAAATCGATCTCAAACCAGTTCGAATAAGAGTCTACCAAAACTAAGTAATGCTGATTGTTCCACTCAAATATGTCAGTTGCTACTGTTGACCAAGGTAGTTCAGGAATGAGGCTTAGCTGAAGTGGCTGTTTTTGCAAATGTGGCTTAGTACTTTTGCACACTGAACAAGAAGAAAGCACTTTATCAATGGCTTTTGCTAGAGAAGGCCAAAATACTAGTCCTCTCACCCTTCTTTTGGTAGAATCGGAACCTGGGTGGCGACGATGCAAAATTTGAATGTATTCACGTTGTAAAGAAGTAGGAACAATAAACTTTGGAGCTTTGAAAATGATACCATCTTCCATCAGCATCTCATCTCTGTATGGAAAGTAAGGTTGTACTTCTGGCAGTACACAGGATTGCTTTGACTGCCATCCTACATTGATGAACTGGTTGAGCTTTTCCAAAATTGGATCAGTCTTTTTATAATCTCTCAGCTCATCAAGTCTCGTGGTAGAAAAATTATGCACTTCCTTGACATCAAAGTCAAACTTCTCTGCATCAAGCAGTTCCTTGGTATTTCTGTGCGATCTGGATAAGGTATCAGCCAGATAAAGATGTTTACCCTTCTTTGTAGTCTTGCTGTGACAAAATGCATAGGCTTCTTTACAATAATGACTAGAGGTTGATTTTCAGTTTCTATCTGGATAGCTCGGCCATAAATATAATCATGGAACTTTGAACATACAAACACAATTGCCAAATGTTCCTTCTCAGTTTGAGCATACTGCGTCTCAGTTTGGGTGAGAGTTCTAGATGCATAGGCAACAGGCAATGAGAGTTCTAGATGCATAGGCAACTGCACCAAGACTGAACTTTGAAGCATCACAGGAAAGAACTACTGATTTGTGGACATCATAGTATCTTACTGTGGGAGGGTTAGCAAATTGATGTTTGAGGTTATCAAATGCTCTTTGATGTTGTTCTAACCATGACCATGCAACATTTTTGTGTGTCAACTCTCTTAAAGGTGCTGATAGCTCACTAAGGTCAGGGATAAATTTGCCCAAGTAGTTAACCATACCAAGAAAACGCTGTAGGGCTTGGACATTGGCTGGAACTGGCATCTCAAGAGTGGCTGCTTGCTTGGCGTACTGGTAAATAAATGACCTACATAAATAGCTTCTGGTGGTCTGAATTTGCATTTCAGAGGATTGAGCTTTAATTTCACTTCACACACTCAGTCCTGAGCGTTCCTGAGGTTTCTGTCATGCTCTGCTTGACCATTACTTCCAACTAATAAATCATCAACTATTATTACACATGGTAGCCTGAAAAAAATTGCTCCATTGCATGCTGAAAGGCTTCATTGCCAGAATTTATTCCAAAAGGCATCCTGAGGAATCTGTATTAACCAATTAGGGTACTGAATGTAGTCAGTAATGAAGATTTGCGATCAAGCGTTAGTTGCCAAAATTAACTCTTTGCATCTAAGACAAAAAAAACAGTGGCATTTGGCATAAATGCAGCAATTTCCTCGACTGTGCGCATAGGATGCTGAGGTCTTTTTAATGCCTTGTTCAAGTCTCTTGGGTCAATGCATATTCTGATTTCATCTGAATTTTTCTTATGAGCAGCTTCCATAGAAGACATCCACTCAGTTGGTTCTGTGAATGGACAAATCACACCTTGCTGCACCATTTTGTCTAACTGGACCTTGACTTTGTCCTGCATAGCTGTTGGAATTCTTCTTGCTGATCTGAACACTGGCCTGACCTTCGGGCCTACTTTCATGTATTACACAACTGGAAGTTTGCCTAGCTTGTCATCGAACGCATCAGCATACTCTGAGAAAATAGCATCAGTAAAACTGAAACTGGGACGTGTTTATATGATGGACTTCTTTGGTAAAAGAAAGCAGTTTCATTCTCAAACTGTCTCTGAAACCTAATAATGACTGCACAGGTCTTCTGACTACATAAAATTGCAAGCTGTAACTGTTCCCAGGTGAATACCATGAAAGCACTACTGACCCTTCGGTTTGAATCTCTTCACCTCCATAGGCAACATGCTTCACACAACTGCCCAAATTAAGTTTCTCACAACCCTCACATTAGGAAATGTTTCTGCTGACATTACATTACACTTTGAACCAGCGTTTACTTTGTGCTTCATGGATTTTCCATTGATCAGGACAGTACAAAATACTTCATTCTTTGCCAACAAGTCTACTGCATTAAGCTTTTTCACTGACCATCCATACACCATCTACATAGAACGTAGAGTTGCAGCTCTCTATATGAACAACCTGCTTTTTTGAGTGACCTTTCTTAATAACTGAATGAGGCTTGCTTGATTTACAAAATTTTTGAAAATGGTTCTATTTTCTACACTTGTGGCATTGCTGACCAAATGCTAAGCACTTCTGTTTTGTAGACTCATGAATGGCATCACAATTATGACAGATAACAATAAGACATGACTTGGGTTTTGACTCACCGTTATACTGCACTGAGCATGCCCTTTTTACTGAGCTAGTCTTGGGCCTTGCTAAAAACTATGGGGTCTCCCTGCCAGACCTGCAGGGGTAGCTGCTGCCATATGCTTAGGCCAGTTTCTACTTGCCATGTGTTACATACTGTCTATGTTTGCTCTAGAGGCTGCTGAAACCATGTTTTTATCCCTTGCAAGCATATTTGTGTGCCTTTTTGTAAGCTCACGGATTTGACAAAACTCTATGGCTTTGTTTAACATTAAATCACTGTCATAAAGCAAAATCTTTCTCACTGCAGCATTATTAACACCACACACAAGCCTGGCCTTTCTTAACTCATCTTCAAGTCACCAAATCGGCATGTTTTAGCCTTATTTCTCAAGTCAGTGATATAATCTGCAAAAGTTTCACCTGGTATAAAATAAGTGCCTCTCTTATGTAACATTTGTCTGGGGGTTGCACATTTCACTAAATTTACTTTTTAAGCACTTGGGGTCCCCACAGTATGATGATTTTTCCCCTCTCCTGCATATACTTCTGGTGCATACACAAATGAACGCTCTCTTTCAATGGCTTCTGACCCAGCTAAGCTAAGCAAAATTAATGCCCTCATATGTGCATCTTTGTCAGAAAAAGCTGCTTGTATGAAAATATGGTATTTCTGCTCAAGTACTCTCCAATTCACTGCTTTGTTATGATCAAACACATGTGGACTTGGTCTGCAAAGTGCCTCTGCTATATCAACACACAGTAGTGAAGGTGCTTGAAATTATATACGAACATACACACATAAATATATGCCTGATCTTTATGCCAGTACTAGTAATTATGCCCAGCCGTACAACAAACTCTTTGAAATAACTGCACTTTGGCAAATAAGTCTCTGTAGCACAAGAACACTTTGAATCACTGTGAAACCACTCCTTATCAATGTTAAGAAATACTTCGAAATGACTGAAGCCAGATAACCTGATACATCAACAACAACTGGGATTCAGGTCTTACCCCTTTGCAGACTAGCCATATTAGTTTAGGGTATAGCCTTACAGTGTAATCTCATTCTACAGGCATCCTACATCCAGTCAGACCAAATTTGTGTGGAAGACAAGCTGAGCAGGACAAAGGCAGACCCTAATGAATGGAAACTGGATCAGTTAGTCTTCCAAGATTTGATCCATCTGTGGGGAGTTCCTCAAGTAGATGTCTTTGCCTTCTCCCTGAAAATCAACTGGCAGAATTATGCTCCAAGACTCCTTACTAGAAGGCTTGTAGGGCAGATGCCTTTTCCTTTTCTTGGGCAGGAATGTTCCTGTATGTTTTTCCACCTTCTCCACTGATATCCAGGGTACTTCTGATGATTCAGAAAGACTCTCCCAAGATCATTGTAGTGACTCCTTTCTGGCCCAGGCAACAGTGGTTCTACCTTTTTCTGAAAGTGGTGAGGGGCAATTACCACAAGCTTCCTCACAGAATGGGTCCACTCACATAAGAAAATGTTTTTTTTTTGATACGCCCCAACCCCAATCAGCTTCAGATGACTTCCTAGATAATAGGGTCTTAATTCTTTTTAGGCACTTGTTTACTGAGGGCATGCAGCAGGTACTAATGAAGACAAGAAAACCTACTACTAGAAAATCTTATATTAGGAAATGGAAAAGGTTTTCTAGCTGGTGCCAACAACATAACCGGCACAGATTCAGGACTGTTGTGCGAGTTTCTATTCTGTGGCTTTTCTTACTCCTCCATCAAACTTCATTTCTCATCCATTTTAGCATGTATGCCCATGGACCCCCCTCTTTCAATGCATTCTGATGTGAAAATCTTTTTGAAAGGGGATTTTCAGCAAGAAAATTATTGGTTCCTTCCTTGGGATCTTATTATTATTTTTTTTTGTTGTTAGAGAAGCTAACACTTGCTCAGTTTGAACCAGCATATCTGACTGAAAAGGTTCTTAACATTGAAACTGTTTTACTATTTGCACTGACCTCTGCAAGAAGAGTATCTGAGTTTTAAGCTCTTATGATGAGGCAACCCTATCTCATTTTCACCAGAGATAGGGTCTCTTTGAGAACTAATCCTTCTTTTATATCTAAAGTCGTATATGAGTTTACTTTAAGCCAAGCTATCTCCCTGTTTTCTTTCTTGATCCCAAAAATTGAGGGAGAAAGGATACTTTGATATCTACAGACAACTGAGGCACTATCTTGACAGAACAAAATCTTTCATATCCTTGGATCAGTTGTTCATTTCCTGTGATGGTAAGAAGGGACAACTTATGTCTAAACAGACTATTTCCAAATGGTTGTCTCATGCTACAGGAGTACAACAGGGGTCCATCCTAGGACCCCTCATCTTTAATATATTCATTAATAGCCTACACACTGCCTGCCATCTTAGCACAGTAATCCAGTATGCCAAACATTCTACTATCATCTCCTCCTCTAACAACATCCCTGACCTACTGAATAAAACACAGAGTGCATTTACCTCTGTAGAATCATGGTTAAACAGTGCACAATTACTGCTTACCCAAACAAAACCAAACTCTTACTTTTATCTCCCAAAACTAACACATCACAATTCAAAATCTACTCCATAACAAAACAGAGATTGAAATTGTTACAGTTGCAAAACTATTGGGAGTCACCATAGGCAACAAACTAAATGTTCTGTGTGTCTATCTCAAATTGACTACTGTATGCTAAGAAAGTTATACACTGTGAAAATTATCTAATTAAAAATGATTATGTACTTTCTTTACTACCTGATGTTGCTTCTAAAATTATGTTATGTTCTTGAAGTTTGTGGTGATATATTATTTCTGATTATTGATTTACTGCTTTTATCTGTAAATTACTGTTGTGGAGCTTTGGGAGAGTCCTCTGCTGAAAATGGGTTTCTGACATAGTCAGACTTTCCCAGTCACCAAATGTCAATAAATAGATAAATTAAGGCTCACTATACCAGGGCCCTGGCTTCATGTATGGAGTTTTGGAAAGGTTTGGTTTCTAGAAGGATTCTGGAAGTTGCAACTTGGTCCTGGGTACACACTTTTACAAAGGACTACAAGCTTCATTCCATCTCCTGGGCTAGATCAAACTTTGCTAGAACCATTCTCCAGGGGCTCCTGTACACTTCCTCTTCCACCTCCCAAATGTTGTAAGGTAGGGTATTCTACCCATATAGCTAACACTATTGCAGTTGTAATCAATATGATGAACATAGTACAGTAGTGTAAGTAAACTTACCATAACAGGGATGTTTGAGTGATCATTGCTGCACCAGTTGCTCCCTGTCTAAATCCCTCTTAGTTTTTTGAATATGTTATTTTGCCAGGCTCCCTCTCTTAGTTGGCATGAAAGCTCTGAACGGCACACACATGTGTTTTTAGGCAGTTCAGCTTGAGCTGCCTAACAGTTTGAGCACTTGGAAAGTGCCCTGAAGCTTTGGAACCTGGACAGCTGTTATGTTCTTGGCAGGGTATAACCCATATAGCTAAGACTACTGCAGCAGTGACTATTAAGATGTCTACTGTCATGGTGTTTACTTACACAACTGCACTTTTCTTCTTTGGGAAATGGCCAAGGGCAATTACCAGGACTGAACCTTCTTACACAGGACAAGGAGTGTTTGATCCATTCCAACTCAAAACAACTTCAACTAACTGCCTGGATGATAGAGTCTTAATAACTCTCAAGCAGATATTTTCTGAGGAGGTGAAGCAGGTATTAAAGGAGGCAAGAAAACCTGCTGCTAGGAAATAATATATTAGCAAATGAAAAAGATTTTCTTGTTGGTGCCATCCAAAGAGCCAGCACTCATTCGGGGCTAGTGCTTCTCTAGTTTTACTGTATTTGTGAGTTACTGTCCTGTGGCCTGCCTTACATTTCTGTCAAGGCTCATTTGTTGTCCATTTCAGTGTGTATGCCCACTGATCCCCCTCTTTTAATGCATTCTCATGTCAAAATGTTTTTGAAAGAGGTTCTGCATAAGAAGCCTCCCAGAAGATGGTGGCTGCTGCCTGGGATCTTAATTTTGTGTTAGAAAAGCTAAATGTTGTTCCCTTTAATCTAGCTCATTAGGCTTTTAATGTGGAAATCAGTCTTACTCATTGCTCTGACCTCTGCAAGAAAAGTATCTGACTTGTAAGATCTTATAGCGGGTCATCCTTATGTCATTTTCCACAATGACAGAGTTTCTTTGAGACTTAATCCTTCTTTTATTTCCAAAGTGATATCTCAGGTTACTTTAAACAAATGTATACATCTCCCTGTCTTCTTTCCAAAGCCTAAAAATGAGGGAGAAAGGATACTTCATACCTGGGATGCCCACAGACAACTTGGGGGGTATTCTGACAGAACAAAAAACTTTCAGAACTTCTGATGAGTTGTTAATTTCTTGGGAAGGTAAGAAGAAATGATACCTTACGTCAAAGCAGACTGTTTTCAAATGGTTATCTCTGGCTATTACCTTTTATTATTCCCCCTTAACAAAAGTATTCTAGGCAGGGTCAAGGGACATTCGACTAGGGCCTTTGTTTCATCTGACTTTTTGGAAAGGGTTGGATTCTAAAAGTATTCTAGAAGCAGAAAATTGGTCATCTGTGCATACTTTTGCAAAGCAGTATAAACTACATTCCTTCTCTAGGTCTAGGACAGGATTTGCTGGGACCATTCCCCAGGGGCACTTGGACCCTTCTTCTACCCCTTCCCAGTTCTTTCAAGCTGTAGTGATCTACTCATATAGCTTAGGCTACTGCAACAGTGATCATCATGATGGACATTGTACAGTTATGTAAGTTAACTTGCCATAACAGTAGATGCTTGAATGATCAGTGCTGCAGTAACCACTACCTCCCCCTTTTCTCTCTATTTCTTTTTTCCCAGGGTGTGAATATGTTTTTTTATTTACCTAACATTGTTCTTTCAGGAGTTCTCTTTCTCTCTCTCTCTCTCTCTCTCTCTGTCTCTGTCTCTCTCTCTTTGTGTCTCTGTCTCTCTCTCTCTCTCTCTCTCTCTCTCTCTCTCTCTCTCTCTCTCTCTCTCTCTCTCTGTGTCTCTCTCTCTCTCTGTGTCTCTCTCTCTCTTTCTCTCTCTCTCTCTCCAAATCTTTGAAGGACTTGGAGACCAAATTTGACTTTTAGTTAGCTCAGCTCTAGCTGGTTAACCATTTGGTCATGTGGAAGGTGCCCTGAAGCTTTGGAATTTGCCAGCTGTTATATCTTGTGCAGGATATAACTCATATAGCTTAGGCTGCTGCAGCAGTGATCATTCGAACATTTACTGTTACGGTAAATTTACTTACACAACTGTGCTTTTTCTTCCTTCCCAGAATCTTTTTACTTTAGAAATGAGCATGTCTTGTTGAAAAATTGTATGCATTGTGACAGTCTTCTAAACAAAGGGAAACTGACAATTTAGTCACTTTTGATTAAGTGTTTGAACTGTGTAAGGAAAAGACAGAGAAATGTTTTTCAGATGATGAACTATATGGACAACTTTGATACCAGTCAGTCATGGCATGTAGATGTATCATTCCTGTGTAGTTGTTTTGCTACATTACAAATCTATAACACAAGGAAATGATTTAAATATCATGCTTGTCTTAATGACATCAAAACACAGATGTGGTTTAATAGGTTTTATTGGCTCATCCTGGATGCTTACTCATACTTTTGAATTATGTGACGCATCTAGACATGGGATGTGTATGCTGACAAATAGTTCCACCAATGATTATCAGGTTTGTAACACTGTATTTCTGTTGTTTTGTCAACTGACTAGTACAGTTGGAATGTCTGTAATTAGTGTGAAGTAAAGCCTTGCTCATCTGTGAAAGAACACTGGATGGACAGATTTGATAAAAATATCTGACAAAGAATTGCCAGTAGGTTCTTACAGTACTCTATTTCCTTAATTTTTATAAACCCTACATTTTCTTTGACATTGGAGCTCTGTTTCCCAAGTAGCTGTATTTTTCCTTTACCTTGCAAGTGAAATATTTTTTTATATTTTTGCATTCCTTGAATATTTTATAGTGTTATCTGTTCTGTACTATTTCATGTAATTGAAGCAGACATCATTAAAAAACAAATAGTAAATAAAATTTTAAATACCATTTTTGTGCACATTGATATGCAAATCCCTGATTGTTATTAGTTTGGCTAATGTAGCTTAACACAGCTATACCTTTTTTTCTACAGATGAAAATGAATGCCTTAATACTCATATCTGTGGAGGAGCATCTTGTCATAATACACTTGGAAGCTACCGATGTAGCTGCCCAACAGGGTTTAACTATGAGCAATTTTCTGGTGCTTGTACTGATGTTAATGAGTGCACCTCATCTCAAAACCCATGTACCCACGGCTGTTCCAACACTGATGGTGGTTATCTGTGTGGCTGCCCACCTGGCTATTACAGAGCAGGTCAAGGGTAAGTAAACAGGACTGTCAGAACTGACACAAAGGTATTCACTCTTGATAATGGAATAGTCTTTATTTCCAATATCTGTACGCATGCATCCTAGTTTTCCACTAATGTGCTTGCCAAACAACAGCTGAGAAACAGCTGGGATCTGTTGTATGTGTATTTCAGTAATCCAAAAGCTTTTAGTGAAATCACCAATAGGTTCTGTTTATAACCTGTTTTCACTTTTAATCAGCCTGTAGAATCTGAGCTTTTCAGCAAACATTTTTGCAGTAAAATTCTGAAGTAAAAAAGATGGCACTAAACAAAGCGAGATGTTGGTTTAGAGGAGAAAAAATTTTTCTCTGATGGATTTTGGGAATGCCTGCTTATAATTTTGATACTTGCCTCTCTTCTCACCTAGCCCAAATTTAACTACACTGTGTGAATGTCAGGGAAGACTCGTGGTTCAGGGATGCTAGGTTGCAGCCCCCAATCCTATTTTATTTGGTTTTATGTTTTTTTTTTTTTACAAATTTTATTTTACTTTAAATAAAAACTGTATTATTTTTTTCCTTTCTCCCCATATGTGGAATTCAATATAGTTTACATATTGTACAATGCATGTGCAGAGTTCTGATACTTTTTCCCTTTTAAAATGTGTTTTCTGGGCTGATTTTTAAAACAGATCATCATTTAGGATTAGTCCTCATAAGGAATAAGGCAATTTTGTCCTACCATTTTAGGGAAGATAGTCACTGAAGTTATCTGGAAGCTAGCTGGCATACTAGATGAAGCAGAGAGTAGATGTTTACCATTGGCTTTGTTGTCTGGGGTCCATGGCAGCCTGGTATAATCTGAAGAAGAAAAGTAAATGTGTTGTTGTAAAGGAAAACACAAAGATCAATGCACATAAGGTTCAAGCAAGGCACCCTTTATTACTTGCAGCAAGGAGACAAAGCATGTAAGTACAAGGTTTGTCTGATTTTCCATAGTTCAGCATGCTGTTTTTATACAGTTCTTTGCATGTACACAGGAAGATGTTGTTAGATTTACTGCTGACATGGTCAGAAAATTGCTGTCTTGCAAAAACATGTTTGAGAAAAACAACCTGGCCTTGGGCTAATTTCAGCCCTCCCTAGTTACTCATACTTCTTCAGCTGTCCAGTTCTGATATGATACATTTGCCTAGGGTCAAGGTACAATCCTGGCCTCAATACACACTCTGCTGACTATGGCTGACTTTCAGGCGTCAATTGTTCTCTTATCAAGGTCTCCTGCAGCTGCACATATTTTACACAGAATAAGCAGAATAAACATATTAATTCTTTTTAACCCTTAATGCATTTAAGCTTGCACATTGCAGTTATACATTTTCTTAACATTTCCCCCCTTTTAATACTTTAGTCTACCTTCAAAACAAGCATAAACAGTTTTTCTTCCCATAACCATTTCCTACTTAGGATTTGCAGTTAGACAGTCATTCAGTTTAAGCTTGTGAAAGCATTTTTTCAGTTTTGAGTAATTTTTCAAATTCAACATTCTGATATAAAGTTTTTGAAACAAGCGTCTATGATATTCTTAACTAGTCCTTTCATACAGGGGATGCAGCAGCATCCACACACCATCAGTAAGGCTGCCCCTACACAGATGGCAGTCAGAATGTTCATCAGGATGCTGCCCCAACCCCCGAACTATTTCTGAAAAAATTCCGTCAATGGATTTGGTTCTGGTTTGGTCATGGCCGACACTTGCTGAATTACTTTAAGATGGCTGTCTATCTCATGTTTGTTGTCAGGACTAAATGAACAGCACTCCTCTTGGATTAAAGCGCACGTACCTCCTTTCGCCGCTAGGGTGAAGTCGAGAGCCATGTGATTTTGAAGCACCACTGTTTTCATGGCAGTCAGTTCATTACCAATTCTAGGGTGGAAAAGGTCGCATTACTCATTGTTTTAAGAAGTTTATATATTTTTTTCAGCTCCCAGATAGATTTCACTGCTCCATATGCTGGTATTATGCCTGCCCAAGATATGACGTCATCACCCAGATTCATGTGCGACAGTCCTTTGCCACTCTCATGGCCTAAATTATGATGGTATATCCAGAGTGCATCGATTTGTCCCACTGGATTAGCAGGCTTCTTGATTTCTTGGACATTCCGAATTTTCCCTTGCGGTAAGACTGCCGTGTGTCGTATGGCCGGAACCAGATATCCCAAAATACAGCTACCGGACCAGTTTTCAGATAGCCATTTATATGCTTTTCTTTCACATATAAAGTAACAATTTTTTACTTTGGTGGTAACTTTACTATGAACATACCCTTGTCCTGCATGAAACATTTTTTTTATCAATTATGGACAGTTGTTTGTATAGAACAGAATCACGTTTTACTTCATTGATTGTTCTATGCATCAGTTCACAAAATGAGTCATAGTTCGTGTTGCAATAAGATCCGGTGTTATTAGGTTTAGTGTAGCATTTATAGGGAACTGTTGCATTGCAATGGCTCCATCCTACCTTGACTGTATCATTCTTATGAAAACACACAATTCCGTTTTGACGAATAGACAAGTGTAATGCTACTTTATTTTTTGACGTGACATTCGATGTGTCATGAATTAGGTTTTCCCAGGTCTTATTAGCCCCTAGGGGAATTGAAGTTAGCAGCAATCCCTTATGTGCTGTTGGTAGAGCTGTGCAGACCCAGCAATTCGAAACATTGAAGGTTTTAGCATACACGTATTTGATTGCCTGGTAAGTATTGAAATTCGGGTGCCACTCACGCTTACTAAGTTCTGCTTATGTAGCAGAAAAGAGAAATGGCCGTAACAAAAAGATTATTGTTACCATGATGGTCAAATAGGATGGTCATGCAATATTTCTGTGGAAATGGTTTTTCCATATTGTCTCTGTCTTCTCCGGTTCTTCCAAAAAGATATATTTTGATTTTTCTTGATTCAGTCATTTTACTTAGGACACGTGATCTTACTTTCTGCCCTATAGGACCTTAGCACCGATGATTGCTTCACTGGGTTTGAGACGGATCAGTTCCTATTGATCTGACCCCCCCTTTGTAGCCAGACTTTTGTGCTTAGGGTCCAGATGGAGAGGTAAGGTTTTTGTCCAGTTCAAAGTTTCTCACCAACTTGCAGTGCGTCAGATGTATCCACGAAGCTCGTTTTGCTATCTTGACTGCAGTAGGTGTTGAAAGAAGCACCTGGTAGGGACCTTCCCACTTTGGCGATGCCCAGTTCTTTCGCTTCACGATTTTAATCTACACCCAGTCCCCTGGCGTCACTGTCACTTCCGATGTTTCGGCTTGTTTCTGACCTGAAACAGAATTAAACTGCAACAGATGTTTAGAACTCAACAACTTTTTCATATATTCAGCTAGTATAAAATCAGCTTCCTGGTCTGATGACATGAGAGGTTTCCACTGGGGTGTATAATAAGCCCTACCATACAGCTTTTCAAAGGGAGTCAGTCCTTTTGCTGTAGGGACAGTTCTCATGTTCAACAGTGCCAGGGGTAAACAGTACAGCTAGGTTTTCACTGTTTCAGCTATTAATTTTAGTTTGCTTTTTAGAATACCATTATGCCTTTCAACCAGCCCTGCAGACTGCGGATGGTATGCACAATGATTTTTTAGAGAAATACCAAAAAACTTACTCAGCTGCTGTATGGTTTGATTTACAAAGTGCATACCATTGTCGCTATAGATTTTTTCCGGGATACCGAACCTAGGAATAATGTCCTTAACAAGTACCTTTGCTACTGTAGCTGCATCTGGATTTTTGGTTGGAAAAGCTTCCACCCACCTGGAGAACATATCTATAATGACAAGGCAGTACTTTCACATTTGTTCAGTTCTATAAAATCCATACAGATAGTGTGAAACGGATATGGTGGTGTGGGAAAACTCCCTCGCTTAGGCTTTATCGCCTCCTGTGCATGGTGTTTGTTACAGATCTGACACATTAAAAAAATTTTTTTAGAATACTTTGTAAATCCATACGTTGTGAACACCTGGTTCTCCAGCTGTATCATCCCCCCTGTTGAGACATGGCACTGCCCATGGCTCAACAATGCCGCGTAGCGGAACAAGTTAGAGGGTAGTATTGGTTTTCCCTCCTTAGAGATGTACAGCCCCTTTTCGAGGATTGCTCCTCGGTTCATTCATTGCTGTTTTTCTGCTTCTGTAGTGAGTGTCTGCATTGTTTTTAACATATCTAAATTCAAGGTTTCAGAGGGTTGTAATTCCTTATTTAGAAATAATACCTCTGTAGCTGCCTGTTTTGCAGCTGCATCAGCTCTTGCATTACCTTTTGAAATTATGTCCTGTTGTTTGGCATAAGCTGCACATTTGCAAATAGCTACCCTTCGAGGCAACTGAATAGATTCTAAAAGATCTAAAATAAGCTGCGCATGATTTATAGGTTTGCCAGTAGATGTTATCATTCCTCAGTTTTTCCACTGTTGTGCAAACACATGTACAGTGGAATAACCGTATTGGCTATCAGTAAAGATGTTTACACATTTATCCTTCGCTAAGGTACATGCTCGTGTCAGAGCAATCAATTTTGCTGCCTGCGCAGATAAATGATGCGATAAAGATTTTGCTTCTGTAACTCCAGTATCAGAGACTACTGCATATCCTACTAGGTTCTGTCCTGCAGGGCCCCTTTTGCAATAGCCATTCACATAGTATGTCACCTCGGCATTATCCAAGGGGACATCCGTGAGGTCTTTCCTAGGTAAGGTCTTCTGCTTGATTATTTGCAGCCAGCAGTGTGGTGTGCCGACTGCAGGAGTTGGAAGCAGAGTAGAAGGGTTTAAGGTCGTGCGTTGTTCAATTGTCATATGAGGTTGGCTTAACAATATGGTCATGCAGGAGAGATGCGTAGCAGATATGCTACTTTTTCTTGTAATAAAATAATCGTGACTGCATGAGGTACCCACAGAGTGAGTGGGTGAAACAAGACTACTGAGGTCGAAGCCTGCACTGCCATTGCTGCCGCGACTACTGGCTGCACACAGTGTGGCAAAGATTGTGCCACTGGGTCTAATTGTGATGAATAGTAAGCAATGGGAAGTTGCTTATCCCCATGTTGTTGTGTTAGTACTGATGTCATATAACCCTGCTTGCAATTTATAGTCTGGAAGAAACACTTATGGTAATTAGGCAAACCCAGAACTAGAGAGGATATTATTAACTGTTTCAGCTTACAGAAAGCAGATTCTGCCTTTGTTGTCCATTGTAATAAGTCCTGCGCTGCCATAGGTGTCTTATAAATAAGGTCAGTTAAAGGTGCAGATTCCAAGGCATAGTTTGGAATCCAGCTTCAACAAAAATTAGTCGTCCCCAAGAAGGACATAATTTCCTTCTTGGTGGTAGGCTTTGGCGCCTGCAAAATTGCCACCTTTCTGTCCTCATGTAAAGTTCTACCTTTCTTGGATATTACATATCCTAAGTACTTTACCTGTTTTTTCCAAAGCTGCAGTTTGTTCTTATTCACTTTATGTCCCTCAGCAGCTAGAAATTGTAGAAGCGCTACTGTATCTTCCCTGCAATCCTGCAGGGTGGGGGCTGCTAATAGAATGTCATTAACATAAAGTAAGACTTGACTACCCTTTGGCGGGTTAAATCCTGCCAAGTTACTTGACATTTCTTGCGAAAATATAGTAGGGCTTTCACAATACCCCTGTAGTAATCGCGTATATGTATATTTTTTTTCCTGAAACGTGAATGCAAACCAATACTGGCTGTTTGGGTGTATTGGTATTGAAAAGAATGCATTACTAATATCTACCACAGAAAAATATTCTTGTTGAGGTTTTAAGTCATTTAACAAAGTATGTGGATTCGGATAGGTGCCCTTGATATTACTGCGTCATTTACAGCTTGCAAATCCTGAACCATACGCCATTCTCCATTGGCTTTTTTAACTGGAAATAAAGGTGTATTACACGGAGAATCAAGGGATTTTACTAGCACCCTTCCCTTAAGTAATGCTGCTATGATAGGTTTTATTTCTGCCTCTGCATCCTTTCTTAAGGGATACAGTCTCTTTTGTGGTTTAAACGCTGATTTTGGCGTGACACTAACTGGTCCTGCAGTACGGATAAGTCCTACATCTGATTTTCCTGCTGACCAGAGGGTCTCTGGTATATCTCGTAAGGCGTTTTTTTCTTCCATCAACAGGAGTATTCATCAGCTGTCTTCGCGAGACTGCAGATGTACAGCTGGGTTAGCTTGAGTTACCCAATTTAATTTTTGCACTTGTATTTCCTGTCCTGACAGCTCCAGTTCTGTTTGTTTTTTTCCATCTTGTGACTTTTTCCCCTAGGTCTGTCCACCGTATGTTTTTATTCTTGGTCAGGCTAACATGTGGTAGTCGATTGGATTTATAAAGTGTCAAAAACTCCTGGGACAGTGAACAGCTGGCTACACTATTTCCTTTTGCGTCTCAGTATAAGTTTCTCAGTACCAGTTTGTTTGTACGATGCTTAAATAACTCTTTTTCATACTTTTTATTAGGCCCTGGTGTGTTACAAAAATACAGGGTACAATGCAGCAGGTGCTGTTTATTAATGTCGAGGGAGGCAAACTTACTGATGGCTACATTCATCAGTTCTTTGGTCACAGTCCCTGAACCAGTCGTAACCAGGTCCTGACTGTACCAATAAAACATGTCACCCCCCGATTGAACCATAAAGGTGTCAGTTCATCGCTGCGCTTCCATGCTCTGCATAGTTGGAACCACCGCAATGCCAAATAACTGCATAAGATTCCTTCCCAAAAGATTTACTGGGCACTTTGCAGAAACTACAATTTTACTTTTTTGTGTTAATCGTGAAACAAGATTTGTTATCGTGATATTGCGGGAGAGGGGCTCCCGATATTGCTGCCCATTTGCTGCTTTGACCAATATGTAATTAGGTGACTCCGAATTTTCTGGTAATTTGGAGGGGTGTATCATAGTCCGTGATGCCCCAGAATCACACAAAAATTTAACCTCACTGCCTTCCACTAAAAGTATAACTTCCGGTTTTGTATTTGCTAAACAGAGCTCCAGGCTCAACAAAGTTAAATCTAGTACTTCATCTTCTTCTGTACCATCATTAATTTTCTGTATTTCCTTTATTTCCCTTTTTACATTCTTGTTTGTCCTTTCTCTACTGGTCTCTTCTAGTGATTCCTGACTATTATATAGTCAGTCCTCATCTTCTTTATCTTACGTTGTTGCCTTTTTATTTTTCCTGCAATCCCTTGCTAAATGTCCCTTTTTACCACATTTAAAACATTCTCCCCTTTTCTTGTGTCCTTCAAAGTCTTTTGATCGCTGGTCAGATTGCCTACCTCCCTGTGCATTTTTCCTGCCCTTTTTCCCGGGGTGCACTACATAAACTTCTGCTCCGTCCTCTACGGAAAATACCTGAGCCTTCTTTTTCTTTTTGCTATTAAAATGCCTTTTAGCATGTCTAGCATATTCAAGTAGTGAGTGTAATCTGCTCGTTCGATGGTCAACCATGTGTTTTGTAATGAAACTGCTTATAGGTGTACTACTACCTTTTAACAATGCATTTTTTAACTGCTGTTCATATGGGGAATTTTGTTTTTGATCTTCGGGAACCTGCATCCCACAGTGGTTGTTAAAAACATTCTAACAGTCTAGCAAAGTATTGGTCAACGGATTCACCCTCCTGCTGGACACATTGATTAATGCAAGTCCAGTCTGCCTTAGGTTTCCATTTCTCAGAGATGTGGTCAGTAAGTCCCTTCATTTTAGTGTCTAATTTTGCGCTGCTATGTGGAAGAGGTTTTTGTGCAGCGTTATGAGGATTCCAGATGCCACAAATCATGTACCAATCTGGTCCACCAATCTGTCGAACTACTTTTTCTATTTCTTCCCCATTTAAGTTATAACTTAGCCTCATTCCCTGTAAATCTTCCGAAAATTTTTGGAAATTAAGTTTCGGATGGGGAATCCCTTTTGTAGCTTTCCGGATATTTTCCGGAGTCCAAGGTCTATATACTAGGATAGTTGGAGTCTGATCTTCCTGTCCTGCCTGAGGGTTTGGAACTTCTATAAGTGGGCATATTTCTTCTTCTACAGGTCATGTATTCTTAACTACCTGCCATAATTCAGAGCGTTCTTCTTGATTATTTGCCTTTGTTCGGGACCTTGTTTTGATGGGATCCCTAACTTTAGCTAGTTTCAATTTTATAATGTCCCTATCTCTAGTGAGCATAGGATATAATGGGGGTGGGTCAACCTGTCCACTTGCTCCGTACTTTGGTAAAGGAGGGGGAGGCAGAGGTGCCGATGCCATTACCAAGTTATTGTCTTCCTTATCTAAAAACATTGTCTTTGAATCTTTGTTCTTTTGGTCTCTGCGGTTTGCTTCCTCCAGCCACCTGTGTGCCTGGGGAATTCCTAACTGTCGTTGCTTTTTTACCTGACCCTTAGAATCAGTTTTAAGTTGCTTGATAAGTTTGATAAGTGAGGATTTTTCTAATTTCCCTTCAAATTTATACTTAATAACCCATTTTGAAAAGTATCTAATATTGTCTACGCGCTGTGACTGCATGTATTTTGCATCTTCTGTTAACGGTGGGTTTCTGGGTGTCTTTGCACAATTATTACCCATTTTTCCCTATCATGTTTGCTACGTAGACTGTTCAGAAAATATTACCTGATGCCTTCAGATTTTTTACCTGTACCACGGATTTTGTTAAAGTCTCTTCACAATGACTGTCTAAAACCTACTGATCTGTTTCACCTGATCTATGACAAGACTGTACATTTTCTATCCCTGACTGTAAGAAAACACAATCTGACAGAAACAATACACATTTAGTCCCTGATCTTGAAACAGAAAAAGTAGATTCACCTTACCTGAGCCCACGTGATTGATCGCTGTCTTGCGGGAAACCCGTTCTTCAGTCGCAGATCAGAAAGTGGCTGGCCTCTTTTGACGACAATTCAGTCGGAGGACTTTTCACATAAGAAGAACCGAGTTGGTTTCTTCCCCGTATGGTTTCAGCCACCTGGCCGTCTGATCCGAGGTCAAGAGAGGATTTCCGGCTTGAGGGACCAATCTGTAAAGGAAAACACAAAGATCAATGCATGTAAAGTTCAAGCAAGGCACCCTTTATTACTTGCAGCAAGGAGACAAAGCATGTAAGTTCAAGGTTAGTCTGATTTTCCATAGTTCAGCATGCTGTTTTTATACAGTTCTTTGCATGTACACAGGAAGATGTTAGATTTACTGCTGACATGGTCAGAAAATTGCTGTCTTGCAAAAACATGTTTGAGAAAAACAACCTGGCCTTGGGCTAATTTCAGCCCTCCCTAGTTTCTCATACTTCTTCAGTTGTCCAGTTCTGATATGATACATTTGCCTAGGGTCAAGGTACAATCCTGGCCTCAATACACACTCTGCTGACTATGGTAGACTTTCAGGCGTCAGTTGTTCTCTTATCAAGGTCTCCTGCAGCTGCACATATTTTACACAGAATAAGCAGAATAAACTTATTAATTCTTTTTAACCCTTAATGCATTTAAGCTTGCACATTGCAGTTATACATTTTCTTAACAGTTGTGGACTTTTGGAAAAGAGCATGAGCTTGGGACTTTAAAACATGTATATATATTTTTTTCTGGTTAAGTGCTGCAACTTGCAAGTCAAAGCCAGGATTCTTTAAGATCATCTGTACTGAAATAGTTTGATGACCTTCCATGTCTGATCTGCTAACATATTGGCTAAGACTTTTTCCGCCCAACAGAAATCTGGCTTCAGTGGTCTTATAACTCTCTCTGTGTGAGAGAACACCGGTTTACTATTAAAATTTCAAAACGAACTCCGTCGACTGTACTATTGTCGAACACGGAAGTTCAAAAACGGTAATATCGATGACAAAAAAACAACCTTGGAATGGGTTTTAACATGGGTCGAGATAGGTGTTCAGTGTTATTCCGAACTACAAACCTCCCCACTATCTCGACCCATGTTAAAACCCGTTCCTAGGTTTTTTTTTTGTCATCGATATTACCATTTTCGAACTTCCTTGTTTGACAATAGTACAGTCGACAGAGTTCGTTTAGAAATTTTAATAGTAAACCAAAAATACCCCCACTGTATCAGGGTATAGCACTTATCATTCTATTAGACCATCTTAGAAAAGTAGGGCAATATCCATTTTTATCCAGCCAAATATTAACTCATGCCAGATAATTTAAGGTTCTGAATCCAAGCTCCCTGACGTTTTGGTCACATTTGATTAAGTCAACTACTACATCATTACCATCTATAGATACCCTTCAGGGTCACCAGAAAACCAAATTAGATATCTTGAAAAATGATTCCCATATGTATTAATTCCAATACTGTAATTAAAGGGGACTTAATTTATGTTTCTCAGTTGGGAATTTTACACAAGTAGCAATACATGTGCCAAACTTTTCCCTAAATCAGGTTTTCTTTATTTTTTTTTCCTTTACCACCCTGTGGCTGACCATCTGCTGCCCCCAATTCCTTTTCTCACTAACCATGTATGCCACACCTGCCTTAGTCTCCCTTGGACTCAACACAACTCCTGTGCATGTGAGGAAGTCAAGGCTGTAGTGTAGTGTCATACTGCTGTCCAGGAGTGCACCCAACCTCCCACCACCTCGTAGTAGCCTTGAGCTCCAGAGTTGCTGCTTTTGGAAGGTACATGCCCAATTCCAAGCTTGTGCAACTTTCTAATCAAGCAGTATATTTCTTGCAGCATGGAACTCACTAGGCTCATAATGCTGCTATTGGAGTGAGCCTAGGCTGCTCCATTCCCCCAGGAAAAGTGAGCTGATGTAATCTAATCTTTGACATCCTCCCTTGTCTGTTCCAGTTTTGCTGGTTGAACATGTGCGATCTGAGATGCAGTAAGTGCTTCAAGACTGTGTATTGTGGGTCAGAACCCTAAATGAGATTTTATAACTTTCCACAAAATGGAGATATATACTTGATCTTGTCTTGCCAGTTCTGCCTTGCTTGCTCACCTGCTGCTGTTATTCCCTCTTTGATCAAATCTGACTACCAGATTGTAGTCTTTTCCTTTAGAGTCAGTATCAAAATGCACATAAATTCATAGGTTGTTACTAGACCGTTGATCTGTTAGGATTGTATGAAGCCTGGCCATACAGCCCTTGTAGTATATATACGAATGCCTATAGGTAGGAAAAACTAGAACATTTGGGGGCGTTTACCTGCTTCCCCTATCCATGAGGGTCAGGGTTCTAAACCAGGGTGAATTTGCGATTTCCTATCCATTCATCCAAAGTTGTGTTTTAACTGAGCAAGAAATGTGCTTTGTTTAACATGGAATGGAAGGTGGTTCCATAGAGGCAAGATTCTTTGTAATGCATACCTCTTCCTCCAGCATGTTTTATTTAAACTGCAGAAGAGATTGCGATGCCTTGAGTGGGTGTTTGTGACCACTGGACTTAAGAATGTGTAGTAAGTCTGGAAGGATAGGGTCAGTTGAAGCTGTATGCCATAGACAGATCCTGCAAGATACTGTAGAGAGGGGTAGGGCTTTGTAACAGCATAGCTTTTATGATTTAAGCCTTTGATTTTTTTGGAGAGAAAGTGTTTTTGACATTGTAATTGTGATAGGTGTTTGTATAGATACATACCAAAGGGAGCATTGGCCTAAGGAATGCCAGATACAGTGATGGCCATATAACCACTATTGTAAGAAAGTCCTTTTTCATTGCATAGCTTGCATATAAAGGTATGGTGTATATAAAAACATCTATCTCAAAGACATATGAAAACACAAATATATAAAAAACATAAAAAATATATACATAAATAATACATACATGTAATACACTCAATATGGTCCCATTACATTGCATTTATATCCATTTATATGGATGTATGTTTTAAAGAAGCTGTATATAGCTTTATTAGGGTAAGCTGTGTTATTGGTGTTTTTGATTGACTGAATGTTCTATTTAATTAGATGAATGTTATGATAGGCTAATCTTTGCTTGACTGAATATAAGAGCCTTGCAGATGTTGATTTTATTAATGGTATGAAGAAGTGGGAGTTAATACTCACTAAAGCACTTACCAAATAAAGAGCTTGTTACATTTTATTTCATCTTGAGTGACTTTGAGCCTTCTTGCCTGTTGGTTGGATCCTTGAATGCAGTTGTTTTTTTATAATTATTTATTCCAAGGATTAGTAGTGTGGCCTTTATCAAGAAATGAGGTAAGGCAGTACATCTTGGGTTGGGTGGCTAGCCTGTATATGGTTGTGAAAACCACCTGTCTAGTACTAACCTATGAAACTGTGCACTTTTAAATATTTAAATGGTAACTATTTGTTCTGTGTAGTTACCATTTATAGGGCAGACACCAGAATACCATTAAAATGCTTAAACTCCTAATCTGATAAGCAAAATATTAACCACAAAAATTCAATAAGCAAAACATTAACCACAAACATTCAAAGATGGATAATAAAAATATTTGTTTGAAAGAAATAAGATAAAGCATTTTCATTTCAAATAATAATGAGTACAGTGCAGAACTTACACATGAACTTGAAAATAAAACTTTCAAATAGACAGAAAATGTTCAGAAAGAGTTATCTAACACATGTGCACTTATAGATGTTCATAGGTTCATAGGTAGGTGCTAGGCTATCAGCCCTAGTGCCTATACAAGCCTAGCCAAAAAGGTACCCTTGCTTTCGCCACCCACGAAAATTATTTTCCTGTGTCCCTGTCGAGCAGAGCCACAGAGGTCATCCCTGGGTGAATTTCCTGTTTCCTATCCAATCATCAAGATTTTTCTTAGAGTGCGAGTGAGGAGCTTTGTTTGATATAGATAGGTAGTTTGTTCCAGAGTGTGGGAAGTCTCTGGGACAAGAATCTATCCCTCCAGCACATTCTGTTTATTGTGGTGACAAGGTTTAGGTCCCTAGAGGGTGTAGCTTGGAGGGATTGGGATTTCTTTAAGTGGAGCATGTCCAACAGCTCTGGGTTTGACATAGCTTTGTATTTTAGGCAGACATCGTCTCTGAATAGGCGATATGTGATGGAATAAAGCTAGAGTTTTTTGAGACGGTCTGCGTAGGGCATCTGTTTGAGGTCAGTAATCCTCTTTGTGAGGTATTTCTGTGGCCTTTTCAGTAGTTGTAGATGTCTTGTGAGGTACATACCAAAAAGGGTGTTGTACTCTATAATGGTGTAGAGTAGAGAGGAACAATGACCTCCTTTTTTCTGAAGGAGAACCCTTTTGTGATGAGGTGTGCCACATAGAAGGATTTCCTGACTACTGTGGTGATGTGATTATCAAAGGAGAGACTACTGTCCACCTGTGTCCCAAGGTCTCTTATCACACTTTCAGTGTCAAATAGACTACCACCTATGTGGTAGCTCATGGGTACAGAGTTTTTACCAAAGGGGATGACAATGCACTTTCTGGCATTGAGCTTCAGGCCATGGCTTTGACACCAAGCATCTGTCTCACTGAGGCCCTTTTGTAGGATGTCCACATCATTAGGAGTTTTGATTATGGCTCCTAGTTTGCAGTCATCTGCGAACTTTGTTAGCCAAAGACCTTCTGTGTTAGCCTGTACTTCAGAAAAGTATATGAAAACAAGAGAGGACCCAGGGCTGAACCCTGTGGTACTCCACTTGTCACTGGTCTGAAGTCGGATTTGGAGTCTGCTACTTTCATAGTGAGCCAGTTGGCAACCCATCTTGTGACATAGGGATTTATACCTACTTTAGTGCGTTTATCTGTAATTCCAGAGTGGGGGATGGTGTCAAAAGCCTTGGTGAAATCTAGATAGGCTGTGTGTACCACCTTACCCCCCCCCGTCTACTGCTTTGGTGACTGCTTCAAAGAAGTCTGTCAGGTTTAGGAGACATGATCTGCCTTTTACAAACTCGAACTGGGTAGGGTCCAGAGTTTGGAGATTACCAATGTCTTTGTTTATAAGTTCCATGTTGACACATTCCATGGCCTTGCAGAACAGTTTCATTAGGCTAATGGGGCGGTAGTTCCCGGGGTCTGTGGTGGCTCCCCCTTTGTGGAGTGGGATAACCGTCGCTGTGCACCATTCAGTTGGCACACCATTCAGCTGGCACAAAGCCTGAGGTGAGGCTATGATTGAACATGGTGTTTAGGTGGGGTGCCAGTTCATTCTGTAGTTCCTGGAGAACGCAGCCTGGGATATTGTCAGGTCCCATGGCTGCTGCGTTCTTGGCTTTCGAGAGTGTGGTTTTTACCTGTGCAGGCATGATTACAGGAACATTGCATTCTTCCGGTATAGAGATGGGCCCTTTAGGGGGTGAAAGGGGGGTAAAGTTAGCACTGAACCTATCTGCCAGGATGTTGGCAATATCAGTTGATTCTGTATATTTAGCGCCATTGTGCTGTAACTCAGAGCAGATCTGAGTATTGCCATTAAGATTCTTGACATAGCTATAGAATGCTTTGTGGTTGTCTTTAGAATCAGTGGCAATTTTTTTTTTGTAACTAACTTTGGAGGATTTTATGAGGGATCTCAGCTTCTTACTGAGGCTGACCAGGGAGTTCCTCCAATCATGGGATTTTACTCTTTTTTGCAACAGTTTTTTTCTTCTGTTGTAGAGTTTGTTTATGGCAGGGGACCACCAAATTGGCTTCATTTTTTTTGGAGGATAGTGTCTTGGTTCTGTTAAGGATAGCACAATCCATGCACTCGTGTAAGTGCTTATAAAGTGCATTTGTGGGGGATTCAGCAGTCGTACCTCTATTGTCCATCTGCATGGGTGTCGAAAAGTTTGACACTTCTGTTTTAAGAAGCGTGAAGTTGGCTTTGGAGAAATTTTTTACGGTGGTTTCCCTAATGGGGGTTGGGGGCGGGATGTGGATGTCTAGGGAGATTAGCTTGTGGTCAGATCTGACCAACGAGGAATTGACCTATGGTGTGGAACACATATCTTTGAATTTATTACTGCTCAATTTCTGAGTTGTTTGCCTTCTGCTACATACCTGCAATCAACTGTATTACTAGCTGAGTTAAGTACAAACTTGCAGTGTTAACGATTGTGCAGCGTTTTTATTTTATTTTTCTGTGTATTTAATTGTTTCATTGGTCTGTGTCTCTCTGTAGTTATTTATTTTTCTATTTAATTGTTTCATAGAATACTGTAGTCTCTCTCTGTCTCTGCAGTTAGTGGGGGCTGTTGTGTTTCACTTCATTAATATTCAGTGGTAAACTCTTAGCTTAGAGGGTTTCTGTGTATTTATAAGTGTTAGTCACATATCTTTGAATTTATTACTGCTCAATTTCTGAGTTCTTTGGCTTCTGCTACATACCTACAATCAACTGCATTACTAGCTGAGTTAAGTACAAACTTGCAGTGTTAACGATTGTTAAGCATTTTATTTTATTTTTCTGTGTATTTAATTGTTTCATTGGTCTGTGTCTCTCTGTAGTTATTTGATTTTCTATTTAATTGTTTCATAGAATACTGTGGTCTTTCTCTGTCTCTGCAGTTAGTGGGGACTATTGTGTTTCACTTCATTGATATTCAGTGTTAAACTCTTAGCTTAGAGGGTTTCTGTGTATTTGTAAGTGTTAGTCACATATCTTTGAATTTATTACTGCTCAATTTCTGAGTTGTTTGGCTTCTGCTGCATGCCTACAATCACCTGCATTACTATCTGAGTTAAGTACAAACTTGCAGTGTTAAAGATTGTACTGCTTTTTATTTTATTTTTCTCTGTATTTAATTGTTTCATTTGTCTGTGTCACTCTGAACTTATTTATTTTTCTGTTTAATTGTTTCATAGAATACTGTGGTCTCTCTCTGTCTCTGCAGTTAGTGGGGGCTAGTGTGTTTCACTTCATTGATATTCAGTGTTAAACTCTTAGCCTAGAGGGTTTCTGTGTATTTATAAGTGTTAGTCACATATCTTTGAATTTATCACTGCTCAATTTCTGAGTTGTTTGGCTTTTGCTACATACCTGCAATCAACTGCATTACTAGCTGAGTTAAGTACAAACTTGCAGTGTTAAAGATTGTACTGCATTTTATTGTATGTTCTGTGTATTTAATTGTTTCACTTGTCTATGTCTCTCTGTAGTTATTTATTTTTCTATTTAATTGTTTCAGAGAATACTGTTGTCTCTCTCTCTGTCTCTGCAGTTAGTGGGGACTTTTGTGTTTCACTTCATTGATATTCAGTGTTAAACTCTTAGCCTAGATGGTTTCTGTGTTATAAGTGTTAGCCACATATCTTTGAATTTATTACTGCTCAATTTCTGAGCTGTTTGGCTTCTGCTACATACCTACAATCAACTGCATTACTAGTTGAGTTAATTACAAACATGCAGGGTTAAAGATTGTACTGCATTTTATTTTATTTTTCTGTGTGTTTAATTGTTTCATTGGTCTGTGTCTCTCTGTAGTTATTTATTTTTCTGTTTATTTGTTTCATAGAATACTGTGGCCTCTATCTGTCTCTGCAGTTAGTTTCCTGCCCTCCCTCCCTGTCCTTGTTCTGGTATTAATCTTGGTGGCTTTGGAATTTTCCCACCCCTCCTGTAAATTTGTGTTTGTTGACTCCTCCTGGGTCTATCTCATTTGCTCACTCAACCGAGTACAGTGAGATCATATTTTGACTTCAGACACTCCTACCAGTCCCATCTGTTCAGCTCTATCCCACCTCTATTCCAGTCTAGTGTCACTAGCTCATTCTACCTAATACAGAACATTTGTGAAGGGCAAGCCACTTATGTCCTTAATTTTGAATTATCTTCTGTTTCTCCTTTCTCCCTTTCCACTTTCCCCCCAAAAAATTTTTTTTCTAAACTTGTTTCCTGCCTTTCCTTAACTAGTTTAGTCCAGATACAGATTTGCTGTAACCAGGACTGTTTGTAAGCTTCTGAGCCCCCAAAGCCTTTCTGTGTTGGAAGGAAGCCTTCTAGCTTATCAGTTGGAGTGGTAAGCACTAGGCAGCCTATCTACTACAAGAGGGGTTTTTGGCCCAGAAATAGTATTTTATTGGCCGTTTGGGCAATTTTTCCATCTCTTTCAACTTTCTGGTTTAAAAGCCTGCATTTGCGCTTGTCTCCCACCTTTCCTGTAACTAGTCTAGTCCAGATACAGATTTGCTGTATCCAGGACTTTTTGTAAGCTTCTGAGCCTCAAAATATTTTCTGTGTTGGAGGGAAGCCTTCTAGCTTATCAGTAGGAGTGGTAAGCACTAGGTAGCCTATTCTACCACAAGAGTTGTTTCTGGCCCAGCAGTTGTAGTTTATTGGCCATTTGGGCAGTTTTTACATCTCTTTCAACTTTCTGGTTTAAAGGCTTGCGTTTGCACTTGTTTCCCATCTTTCCTGTAACTAGTCTAGTCCAGATACAGATTTGCTGTATCCAGGACTGTTTGTACGATTCTGAGCCCCCCAAGCCTTTCTGTGTTGGAGGGAAGCCTTGTAGCTTATCAGTGAGAATGGTAAGCACTAGGTAGCCTATCTACCACAAGAGTGGCTTCTGGCCCAGAAATTCTAGTTTATTGGCCATTTGGCAGTTTTTCCATCTCTTTCAACTTACTGTTTGAAAAGCCTGCATTTGCACTTGTTTCCCATCTTTCTTGTAACTAGTCTAGTCCAGATACAGATTTGCTGTATCCAGGACTGTTTGTAAGCTTCTGAGCCCCCCAAGCCTTTCTGTGTTGGAGGGAAGCCTTCTAGCTTCTCAGTGGGGGTGGTAAGCACTAAGTAGCCTATCTACCACAAGAGTGGTTTCTGGCCCAGAAATTGTAGTTTATTGGCAGTTTGGGCAGTTTTTCCATCTCTTTCAATTTTCTGGTTTAAAAGCCCCTGCTATGCTTGTTTCTCACCTTTCCTGTAACTAGTCTAGTCCAGATACAGATTTGCTGTATCCAGGACTGTTTGTAAGCTTCTGAGCCCCCCAAGCCTTTCTATGTTGGAGGGAAGCCTTCTAGCTTCTCAGTGGGGGTGGTAAGCACTAAGTAGCCTATCTACCACAAGAGTGGTTTCTGGCCCAGAAATTGTAGTTTATTGGCAGTTTGGGCAGTTTTTCCATCTCTTTCAATTTTCTGGTTTAAAAGCCCTCGTTTGCGCTTGTTTCTCACCTTTCCTGTAACTAGTCTAGTCCAGATACAGATTTGCTGTATCCAGGACTGTTTGTAAGCTTCTGAGCCCCCCAAGCCTTTCTATGTTGGAGGGAAGCCTTCTAGCTTCTCAGTGGGGGTGGTAAGCACTAAGTAGCCTATCTACCACAAGAGTGGTTTCTGGCCCAGAAATTGTAGTTTATTGGCAGTTTGGGCAGTTTTTCCATCTCTTTCAATTTTCTGGTTTAAAAGCCCTCGTTTGCGCTTGTTTCTCACCTTTCCTGTAACTAGTCTAGTCCAGATACAGATTTGCTGTATCCAGGACTGTTTGTAAGCTTCTGAGCCCCCCAAGCCTTTCTATGTTGGAGGGAAGCCTTCTAGCTTCTCAGTGGGGGTGGTAAGCACTAAGTAGCCTATCTACCACAAGAGTGGTTTCTGGCCCAGAAATTGTAGTTTATTGGCAGTTTGGGCAGTTTTTCCATCTCTTTCAATTTTCTGGTTTAAAAGCCCTCGTTTGCGCTTGTTTCTCACCTTTCCTGTAACTAGTCTTGTCCAGATACAGATTTGCTGTATCCAGGACTGTTTGTAAGCTTCTGAGCCCCCCAAGCCTTTCTGTGTTGGAGGGAAGCCTTCTAGCTTATCAGTGGGAGTGGTAATCACTAGGTAGCCTATCTACCACAAGAGTGGTTTCTGGCCCAGAAATTGTAGTTTATTGGCCGTTTGACAGTTTTTCCATCTCTTTCAACTTACTGGTTGAAAAGCCTGCATTTGCACTTGTTTCCCATCTTTCCTGTAACTAGTCTAGTCCAGATACAGATTTGCTGTATCCAGGACTGTTTGTAAGCTCCTGAGCCCCCAAGGCATTCTGTGTTGGAGGGAAGCATTCTAGCTTATCAGTGGGAGTTTAAGCACTAGCTAGCCTATCTACCACAAGATCCAGGTACAGATTCTTAGTTATAGCACTTGAATTTGCTTATTCGTCCTCAGCACTTGTTCAGGCACTATAGGAGTGGCAAGAACCTTAGCCAGTATCCGGAATCCCAGGGGTGACAGGTGCAGGCCATCTCTGGCAAAGCATCGTGGTCTGTCGACCATCTCATCACAGGCAGACAGATACTGGATCCCTTTAGAATGGCACCAGAAGCTTAGTCAATTGTTGAAGTCAATCATTTTGTCCTTGTACTGCAGCATCATTCTGGGTGATGGCAGAATGCTACTCAGGGCTAGGGTCATACCTGCCTGGGCTACAAGATCGGAGAGCTCTTCCATGTCTCTTTTCATGTAGTCCAGGGAGGTACATCTCAGGTCGTTCACACCAACATGGACAATGACAGAGTCATATTTGTACTTGTTGTGGAGTGACCTGAGTGCGTGGGTTATGTGGTGGATCCCGGCACCTGACAGGCAGCTGAAAGTAACCTTCTCCTTGTTTAGCCTGCTGAGTGGGACATCAGTGTGCCTGACTATAGAGTTGCCTATGACTAGTGTGTTGGGTACGTTGTTTTGCCTTATTGGCTGTGGTTGAGTGGCACACTGAGTCTGCAGGCTATGTGTCATTTGGGTTGGGTTGGGTGGTGGAGGTTGCTTGCATTTCTGCTTTGGAGGTCTCTGTTGCTTGAGCAGATTATTACTGAGAGCCTGCACAAATGTTTTTATGTTTCTATGTGTGGATTTTGGTGGTGTAGATTTAGTGAGACTATGTGATGAGTATGGTGTGGTGCAAGTGTTTACCTTCTCCTCTTGACTGTCAAGTTCAGTCTTGATTGGAGAGAGCTTTACCTCCAGTTTGGCTAGATAAGTGCATCTCTCACAGGTTGTAGTGTTGGTTGTTAGGAGGAGAGGCACCAAAGCCGTAGACGAGAGTAAGGTGGTTCACACAGCCTATCTTGACCTCGCCAAGGCTTTCGACACCATCGTCCATTCTGAAATTATAGCTAAACTCACTAAACTAGGTATAAATCCCTACATCACAAGATGGGTTGCCAACTGGCTCACTGACAGAACCCAGACTGTAAAAGTTGCAGACTCCAAATCTGACTTCAAACTATTGACAAGTGGAGTACCACAGGGTTCAGTCATAGGACATCTCCTGTTTGGTATCTGTTTCTCTGAAGTACAGGCTAACACAGAAGGCCTCTGGCTAATGAAGTTCCCAGACGACTGCAAAGTAGGAGCCATAGTCAAGTCCACAAATTATGTGGACATCCTACAGAAGGGCCTCACTGAGACAGATGCCTGGTGTCAGAGGCATGGCCTCAATCAAGCTCCATGCCAAAAAGTGCATTGTCAACCCCTTTGGTTAAAACTCTGTACCCATGAACTACCACATAAACAGCAGTCTACTTAACACCGAATAAACTTACTAAGCTGGGCATAAATCCCTACGTCACTCGATGGGTTGCTAACTGGCTTACTGACAGAACCCAGACAGTAAAAGTAGCTGACTCCAAATCCAGCTCCAGACAAGTGACAAGTGGAGTACCTCAGGGTTCAGTCCTGGGACCACTCTTGTTTGGCATCTACTTCTCTGAAGTACAGGCCAACACTAAGAGACTCTGGCTAACAAAGTTTGCAGATGACTGCAAACTGGGAGCCATTATTGAATCTCCAAATGATGTGGATATTCTACAAAAGGGCCTTACAGAAACAGATGCCTGGTGTCAGAGCCATGGGCTCAAGCTTAATGCCAAGAAATGTGTAGTTTTCCCCTTTGGAAAAAAACATGTACCCATGAATTACCACATAGGTGGCAGGACACTAAACACTGAAAGTGTCATGAGAGACTTAGGGACACAGGTGGACAGTGGTCTCACTTTCGATAACCACATTGCCACAACAGTCAGGAAATCCTTCTATGTGGCACACCTCATCACTAAGGGCTTTTCATCCAGAAAAAAGGAGGTCATTGTCCCACTGTACTCATCCCTCATTAGACCCATTATAGAGTATAATGCCCCGTTTGGTATGTACCTCACAAGTCATCTGCAGCAGCTTGAAAGGCCGCAGAAATACCTCACTAAAAGAATCACAGGCCTAAAACAGATGCCATATACTGACCGTCTAAAAAAACTCCAGCTATACTCTGTGGCATATCGTCTACTCAGAGGCGATCTCTGCTTAACATACAAGGCCATGTCAAACCCTGAGCTGTTGGACATGCTCCACTTAAAGAAATCCCAATCCCTCAGAGCCACACGCTCCAGGGATCTAAACCTTATCATCACAATGAACAAAACATGCTGGAGGGATAGGTTGCTGACCCAGAGACTCCCCATACTCTGGAATAGACTGCCCATACATATCAAGCAGACCACCTCTGTGGCCCTCTTCAAAAGGAACCTTGATGATTGGATGGGAGATAGGAAATTCACCCCGGGGATCATGTCAGTCGCCCTGCTAGACAGGGGCTTGGAGAAGTAAATATTGTGGGAAGAAATATCCAGGGAATTGTTATGGCTAGGCTTGCATAGGCCCTAGGGCCGATAGCCTAGTACCAACCTATGAACCTAAGAGACCTTGAGACCCAGGTGGACAGTAGTCTCTCCTTTGATAATCACATCGTCACAGTAGTCAGGAAATTCTTCTATGTGGCACAACTAATCACAAAAGGGTTCTCATCTAGGAAAAAAGAGGTCACTGTTCCCCTCTATTCGGCACTAATTACACCCATTATAGAGTACAACGCCCCTTTTGGAGCAGCTGGGAAGGCCACAGAAGTACCTCACAAAAAGGATTACTGGCCTCAAATAGCTGCCCTACATTGACCATCTCAAAAAACTCCAGCTTTACTCTGTAGCATACCGCCTACTCTGAGGAGATCTCTGCCAGCATATAAAACTATGTTAAACCCAGAGCTGTTGGACATGCTACACCTTAAGAAATCCCAATCCCTCCGAGCTACATGCTCTAGGGACCTAAATCTTGTCACCACAATAAACAGGACATGCTGGAGGGATAGATTCCTGTCCCAGAAACTTCCTATACTCTAGAACAAGCTACCCATCTATGTCAAGCAAAGTTCATCATTAGCACTCTTCAAGAAAAATCTTGATGAGTGGATGAGAAATAGGAAATACACCCCAGGGATCACTTCTGTGGCTCTGCTCGTCAGGGGCACAGGAAATTAACTTTCTTGGGTGGCGTAAGCCAGGGAACCTTGTTGGCTAGGCTTACTTAGGCCCTTGGGCCGATAGCCTAGTACCTACCTATGATCCTATGAACACCGGTCGCCCATGTTGGTAATGACCAAGTCTAGGATATTGCTGTCCCTGGTGGGGTGTGGATAAGTTGATCCAAGGCACTGGAATTTTATGAATTCCAGAAAACGTTGAGCAAAAGCATTGGTACATGAGTAGTTTTCCCAGTTAATGGTGTTATTAGGATGTTGGGTTGTACCCTAATATTTTCCAGTGTATCAATAAATGAGGAGTGGAAATCTTGGGGCATGGTGGGGGATCTGTAGCAAGTTACAGTGAAAATATTACAAAGGCTTCTCTGCAAGCATGGCTTTTCTTCAAATTAAACACAATCTGTTAAACATCTTGGGCTGCAAGTGCACCCCCCCACCCTCCAAACTTGAATAAGTACTATTGCTGAAGTGCAATTCCAGTGAAAATATTACAAAGGCTTCTCTGCAAGAATGGCTTTTCTTCAAATTAAACGCAATGTATGTCTTAACTTTCAACATAAAGACTTGATGTTAATGCCTTTATATACTGAGGTTTTTTTTTTGTTTAAAGCATGCACACTTGCAGAGGCCTGTCTATCTAGCCCAGTTTTCCTAACTCCAATCCTGTAAGACCCCATTTCAGACTCTAGTTGATGACACACTGCTGGGGTCTGTACCTCTCTCTGAGTAGCAAGGCAAAATTTTAAATTTTTATTTTTGGCTTTTACATCAAACTGTGCTTTTTTTCCCTAGTTTCATCTGTGACCAGTCAGTATTAGACTATTTTTTATGGCAATAGCTATCCACTTCCAAACTAAACTGCACTACCCCAGAATTAGTAACACCAGAAATAATTAACTTGTGCTAGTTTAGTTCCCCCTTGAACTGTACTGCCATTTACTTAACTGCAGTTCATCTATTCTCTTGGTACTCTCTCCATATCACTTACCTACAGTTTGAGTCAGTTGATTGTTTGTTTTTGTTTGAATTGCCCATCTTCCAGAATTTGGTTGAGAGTCCTGTCAGTCACTCCCACTGTCAATCACTCCCACGGGACTCCTCCTGAAATTAGTCCCATTCCTCCTCCCCCACTAGGAATGCACAGGACAGAAGTTATATAAAGGCCTGTATTCTCTGTTATCTGATTGTATTCCAGCCCACAACCCTTCCGAAGAGCAGCTAACAGGTCTCTGCCCACTTTGCTCCCCACCCTGCCCCCAATTCTCACCCACCCCTGGTGGTCCTACCTTTAATAGAACAAACCCCTCCCGTCATTTTTACCAGCAACCACAACACTACTCCCAACTCTAAATCCACCATATTCCCACTACTACCGCTCCTCTTCTGCTAACATGAATAAGCATACCATACTTATACTCTTTGCAGACCCTCCTTGCATATCTTACATCTTACCAAAACTCCATTGTACCCCAACTCAACCACTTCCACTGTACAGCAATTCACTCCATCACTCATGACTCATCCTCACTCTGCTCCTCTCCCACCAACTCAAGAACAATCCCTATGCATCCCCCACATATTCTATCAACTAAAATACTAAAACTAAATGGATCCCTACAAGTTAACAAAATAACCCTCCCACCACATCTGTTACCGACTGCACCCAGCCATTAAGTTTCCCTAAAGTGCAAACTCTTTCACAAACTGATAAAACTAATAACCTCATGCATATCAAAACTTGCTCTCAGTGGAGACATCCACCCCAACCCTGGTCCCTCCATCTTCAACCTCACTTCTAATAATCAGATTAACAACCACATCTCCCAAATCCCAGCCAGTAGAAAACCAAATGACTTCCTTCTGCTAAGCCTAAATATCAGAAGTATAGCCAACAAAGTCCACAAACTCCATGCCACCATAGACTTATACTCCCCAGATATAATCATCCTGACAGAAACGTGGCTAAAACCTCACATTACTAGTGAGCAAATCCTCCCTAATGGTTACAACATACTAAGACTAGATCGACTGAACAAGAAAGGAGGTGGTATAGCTATAATATTTAAACAGCATCTAAACATCCAGATTCTAAACTCATCAGCTCCCCAAATTGCCAGTGAAGAAATAATATATACCAACCTGAAAATAAACCAAAATAAAACCATCAACATAATAGGATGCTACTTCCCACCTGGCCAAAATATCCTTCCACTAGAAAACCTCCTCAGCTGGACTACCCACCATCTCCCTCAAGAGACCATAATTTTAGTTGACTTCAATACTGATTGGCAATCCTGTTGCGGCAACCATCCAACCCAGCATATAAATCTTCATGGCTTCACCCAACTAGTCCAGTCTCCAACCAGAATAAATAAAAACTCCAAGCACACTACCCTGGATTGGATACTAGTCAGCAAGATTCCCCAGTCCTATATAGCAGGCTGCCTATCAGATAGCCTCAGTGATCATTCCCCAACATTCCTACTCAAAAAACGCCTATACCAAGTTAAACCTGTCATCTACCATCAAATATGTAAAAAACTACACTTTAACCCAATCACATTCATCTCATCCCTCAAAGAATGTAACTGGCACCCTCTAAATTACCTCAGCCTAGATGACACTGTCCAATTTTTCAATACCACCTTTCTAAGCATCCTAAATAACCATGCCCCCATAAGACTTACCAGAACCAAAGCCCAACCTTCCCCATGGCTACAGAAAACCACTAGGTCAGAAATGAAAAACCGAGATAAAGCCTGGGAACACTGGCGCAAAACCAAAACCCACTCAGCTAGACAGAAATTTCTAGAACTACGCAATAGAGTCAAAAAGCTAATAAAGGAGGACAAAATCCAATACTACCGGTCTGCCCTCAACTCCTCCCGACACAACCCCAAACAATTCTGGACCTACATAAACTCCATCTTCCACCCAGGTAAAATCAATACCGCTACACCTAACATTCCTCACTCCTCAGAAAATATTGCTACCTCATTCAACACACACTTCACACAAACCGTACTATCACTAGCTAGACAACACAACCCCCCTCCCCTACACCCCACACCTTCACCCAGTAATCTACCCACACCTGTCTCATTTTCTCCCATTCCTACCTCCAACATAAGAAAACTCTTAACTAAATTTAAGCCCACAAAATTAGCAGTAGACAACCTCCCAAGTGAATTCCTACAAATTGCAGCTGACTCCCTAGCCTACCCAGTATCCATCTTGATTAACCGATCTCTGTCAGAATGCTACGTTCCTACACTATGGAAAATATCACACATCATGCCCCTTCACAAAGGCTGCCCCTCCACAGAACTAACCAACTACCGCCCCATAGCGATTCTATCTCCACTCTCCAAAATACTAGAGAGATGCATTCACTCTCAAATCTCAGACTACCTCCTTACTAACGACCTCCTTTCTAATACTCAACATGGTTTCTGACCAAACCATAGCACCACCACTGCCTTACTCTCTTTTACTAACACTATCCTTCACCTTAAAAACAATGGCCATCTCTCCTCTGCTACTTTCCTAGACTTATCTAAAGCATTTGACATGGTCCCACACAAACAACTCCTCTCTGTACTCAATAACCTATCCTTTTCTCAACCAGTCACCAACTGGTTTCAAAGTTACCTGTCTGACCCCCAGCAATCTGTTGTATGGCAAAATGACATATCTCTCCAACTACCTGTCTCTATTGGTGTTCCCCAAGGATCCATCCTTGGACCCCTACTCTTCTCTATTTTCACCAATAATCTAGCCTCTGCCACCAAACATGGCACACTCATACAATATGTAGATGACTCAACCATCATCTGCTCAGCCCAGTCCCTACCCAAACTGCAAAAGGTCACACATGATGCCTTTTCCTCTGTTGAAACTTGGCTATCCGATGCCCAGTTAATACTCAACCCAAACAAAACTAAACTCATCTTCAAACCCACCAAACATACTCATAACAACTCTCACTTTAACATCACAGCAAAAGACAACCCCACTATCCACCCAACAGATCACACCAAATTGCTAGGAGTTGAAATAGACAACAATCTCAAATTTGACATTCACATATCCATGACCATAAACAAAGTCCACCAAAAACTGGGAGCCTTATACAGAAATAAGCAACTCCTCACCAAAGCAGCTAGGATTTCAGCTGCAAATTCACACCTTATCTCCACCCTACTTTATGCCTCTCCAATATATACCAACCTAAGGCAATGCGATCTAAGTAAACTCGAGACCTGCTACAACAAAATTGCCAAATTCGCCACCGGGGCATCCTACCACACTCACCACTGTCTGTCACTTACTAAACTAGGCTTGCTAGAACTCCCTCATCTCCTTCAATGGTATCAACTCGCACTCGCCCAAA
This sequence comes from Protopterus annectens, assembly GCF_019279795.1. Classification (NCBI taxonomy): domain Eukaryota; kingdom Metazoa; phylum Chordata; order Ceratodontiformes; family Protopteridae; genus Protopterus; species Protopterus annectens. The sequence continues at coordinate 1,066,341,744 of NC_056739.1, forward strand.
AACTGGTTAACCATCCTCTAAAGGTCCCATCCCTCAGTATCTACCCCAACCCTATCTCACCACCAGACCACTACGATCCAGCAACAAAAATCAATTACAGGTTATTAGAGCCAATAAAACTGCTAGAGAAGCAATATTCTCCAGCGCTATAGCCAAATTATGGAACACCCCCCCACACACACACACTAACCTCTCTACCATCATGCACCCACTTCAAAGCTTTACTTAAAGTGCACCTAAAAACATGCTGGCTATGCCCTTGTAACTCTTCCCTCTAACTTCTCCCACTCCATCTACAGTCTACCTCTCTTCCACCCCACAAACTACCTTTGATTACAGCAAGCTCTGACACTTCCATGCCTATCTACTTATTATATGGCAGTAACTTCTTATTGTAACAATTGTTAATATCTGCTATGACTTTGTGGATAGAACAGATGCTAGTTATCTACTGAATGTACTATGTTCTGCATCTGTAACTATGTAATATTTTAATTGCTAGGATTCTTCATCTGTAACTATGTAATATTTTAATTTGTGGAGCTTTTCTCCCCGGGCCTCCTCTGAAAATGGACCTGCATCCAGTCAGACATTCCTGGTCAATAAATGTAAATAAGTAAATAAATAATAAATTGTGGTCTTGCCTGGAGTTAGTTGCACTTGGATAATCTCGGATGCATTATGCTGAGCAACTAACCTAGAGGTGTGGATATCCTTAATGAATATGGATACGCATCTGCCTTTAGCGTTTTGGTCCAGGTTAGGTGGCCGAAAGGTGTGGTATGAATTATAGCCTGGTAATGCAGGGGTGCTCTCTGGACCCTTCAACCAGGTCTCTGTCACTGCACAGATGTCAGTGTTCTCCATTTTAAGGAGTGCCTCGAGTGAATGCATTTTGATGTTTAGACTTCTAGCATTGAGTAGTATTACCCTCATATTTTGCTTGCTTGCACCTGTTACGGTGTTGAATTTGTCATTTGAACCTTACCTAAAAAAGGCACTATAGGGGTGGCAAGAGCCTTAGCCAGTGTCCGGAATCCCAAGGGTGACAGGTGCAGTCCATCTCTGGCAAAGCATCATGGTCTGTCGATCGTGTCATCCCAGGCTGACAGATACTGGATCCCCTTAGAATGACACCAGAAGCTTAGCCAATTGTTGAAGTCAATCATTTTGTCCTTGTACTGTGGTATCATTCTGGGTGATGGCATGATGCTCCTCAGGGCTAGGATCATACCTGCCTGGGCTACAAGATCGGAGAGCTCCTCCATGTCTCTTTTCATGTAGTCCAGGGAGGTACGTCTCAGGTCATTCACACCAACATGGGCAATGACAGAGTCATATTTGTACTTGTTGTGGAGTGACCTGAGTGCATGCATTATGTGGTGGATCCTGGCACCCAACAGGCAGCTGACAGTAACTTTCTCCTTGTTTAGCCTGGTGAGTGGGACATCACTGTGCCTGACTATAGAGTCACCTATGACTAGAGTGTTGGGTACGTTGTTCATTATTATTTTCATAATGTTGTTTCATAATGTTCATCATTTGATCACTGCTGCCTTAGCTGTACGGATCATATCCAGTACATAGTATAACAGCCAGACAGCTTCCTAGGCTTAAGGGCTCCTTCCATGGGCAACAAGCCTTTCAGAGCTTTCCAGATGCAAAGGAGCAGTGCCTTTGCAAGCTTTTGAGGATCAGAGTATGGATAGTGTTTCTCCATTGCTGAAGACACATGTTCGCTTTGGAGGAAAAACTTCTACTTTGTTAATGTTTAACAAAAATTTAAATTTTCTGTGGAATTACTTATTTTGAGCTTGGAAAATAAGAGTTTAAAGAACTATTGTGCCTTTCAGTCACTTTTTACACTGAAGTGCAACATTTTACTTCTCTGTAAACAAGTTGTTAAAACTGTGGTTTATTCTTGTTTTTCCACTTGCAACATTCGTTAAATTACTTTTAGGGGCTGGGTTAAGTATAGGTTGTGCTTTTTACAGTGTTTTTGTATACTTGTCTTACCGACTGTTGCTGTCAGTCTTTAAAGAGCTTCAGGCTTCATTTTCTGCTTCACCATGGAAAAACATACTAGTTCCTTGGTTCACCCTTTTTCCATCCACAAAAAGAAGAAAACTTCCAGACACCCTTTGCCCCTTCAGCAGGCTATAAATTTGTCTCATCCACAGATGAGTGACTCTGCTGTGGACATTTCTGGTTCCTCAGACCATTCATCTTCTACCTTGGTGAAAGGCAGGCAAGGCACTGGTAAACTACTTTTGTTAGACTCGGAGGAAGGAGCAGGGTATGCCTGCATAGCCGAACTGGGATAACTGTCCCCAGGGGTGATTTGCTGGATAGAAGTCAGCTTCTATAGTAATTCTGGTTAAAAAGAAGTAGAACGTTAAACATTTATCTTCCACTGTTTCAGTTACTTTAGACAGGAATGACCTATTGGGCTTAGCTGAGAGCTTAGTTCAGACTTATGACCCTTCTCATTCTGGTCTAACTGGGAAGAAAAATCCTTCATCTTCTTACGATTCCTATTATATTGAGCAGGGATATAATTTTGAGGGAATAACTCCAGAGACTGATTTTGATTTTGCGAAGAGTGTTTTTTATAATAGCCTTTTGAGAAATGTTCTTTTTCTGAAACCATATGTAGAATGAACCATTTGTTTCAGTGGGAGCATAATGATGTGCCAGTATCCTTGAAAACATATTATGGTTTATTATAGCTGGAATTTCCTGAACCAACTCCTGTTTCTTCTGCACTTACAACATTGGAGGAAGTTTTTATTGCAGCGTATAATATGTTTGACAGCTAGCCTGAAGCCCCTAAGAAGGTAGATACATTGTATAAAATTCCTTAATCTTACAAATGTTTATTTTCTAATCCCAGATCTAACCCTTCAGTGATTTCCTTGCCAAATGCTGCTGGAGCCGAATGTTTGGTAAATGCTAATACCTCCCCATCTTGTAAAGGTAGGGAAGCCTTTGATAGATTTGGGGAAAAGTTCATACTTTTGCTACTCTAAATTTTAGAATTCTTAATTGTAAAGTTCACATATTAAATTTGAGAATAGGAACATTATAGCCATTTCCCCCTTCTGAGAAAAAATCTTCTTTAGATACACGTATCTGTTCGGTGTCTCATGTGACCAATTACTCTTTGAAGTGTGCTTATGTGATTTAGCTGATGCCTCTTTCAAATCAGCTGCTGCAGGATCTGTTATGAGATGATCTGCATGATCACAATCTCAAAATATACCTGAAGATATTAAAGTTGAAAGTTTAAATTTTCCTTTAGATGGAGAGGCTGTTTTTGGACCATCTGCTGCAGAAGTCCTTAAAATGTGTGATGAGAGAGGGAAAATGTTGCAGGAAGTGTCTCAGTTTCTTTAGATATCCTTTTCCCAAATTTGTTAAATTTTTCACACCTGCCTCAGCATTTTTTTATAAAAAGTAGATATTTAAAAAATGGTAAGGAGGCCCCAAAAAGTAGAGGGAATTCTCCCAGAAAGTAGGACAACCCAAAAAGTCTGATGGGCTATCTACAAATCACCTCTACCACCTTGGCAACTCATATGTTTTCCCTATTTCTGAATCTCCATTTCTGTCTTTGGCAATAGTCTGTTAGGAATTCTGATGAATGTGGGAATCCCTCCCTCTTTTTAAGGAATCTTCTCTTCATCCAGATCTACCTTTCAGCATCTGCCGGCTCTGTGAGTTATGCAACCTGTCCCTCTCTCTGTCTGTCTCTCTCTCTCTGTCTTATAGGGAAATGATGTTTCTGATAGCAAAGAGAGAAACTTCATGGAGACCAGTCCTGGCTCTTTCTTGTCTCTAGCAGTCTGTAGAAGTTCCAGTTTTCAAATGGTTATCCCTCCACAGCATATTACCTCTTATTTCCCCTTTTAACTGTTTGTTTATTCTTTCTTTATTAACTTTATATTTAAAAGATGTTTATCATCACAACCCTATAGCCACAGCTTTCAGACATTTTATTTTTAAGTATGTCTGGATTACACTTTCAGCTCTCTGTATTGCCCTTTTTGTTATAGTCTACTCCAAGTGTATAGCTCCAGTGATAGCCTATTGCAGACTGCAAGGTATTCACTTTTTTCCCTTGTATAGACAAATTGCTTATCTTTGTAGAATCTGTTTCATAGTGTTATGTATCCATCATTTGGGTAAGAGGTATCCTTCTAAGACTGGTTTTCCAGCAAAATATAAAAAAAAATATTGTCTTATTCCAACCCGCACAATGGTATTCTTGGGGTATCTCCTGGATACATCCGTTAAAAGAGCTTTTTCCCCCACAAGTTAAAGTAGAAATGTTTCTGTATATATTCGTGAGTCTTTCCACTCAGTCCAGCTCTTCAGCACAGAAATTTCTTAGGGTTTTAGGTTTCTATGATTTTCATGATTCCTCTAGCCAGACACTATATAAGGTATACATATTTAAACAGAAATTTCAGTGGTACCTAAAATCTGTATATTCCCATTGTTAATGTCCCAAGACCTTTCAGACTTCAGTTTTGAGATTTACAAAAGGGATATTGTTTTGTTGAAGATACAATTTGTGGAACCAAATCAGTCAAACATCAAAGAGATGTTGTCAGTAATAAATATACTCAGTTCTCTCAATCATCTATGAACCCCTGGTCCTCTACAAGGGATCACAGACTATGCCACAATAATGGGGAACATAATTGGGAGAGGGTGTAATGGTCCCTACCCTGGGCCAGAAATCAAGGAGCCTCAGTCCTCACCACTAACACCGGTGAGGGACAGCCACTAGGAACAAAGATGGATACACACAGTATTTTTAGATGCAGCTGTCTGCACCAAGCACAATTTCCCTTAAGAGCACACAGGGAGCACACTGCAGACCTGGGGCTGGACTCTCTCTCTCTGTCTCTCTCTCTCTCTCTCTCTAGGCCCCAAAGAAAACCCCACACGACCACTTTGGTGCACTGTGTTACTGTTCCAAGTAGCTGACACACCACTTGGATATTTGCTTTTCACACACACACACACACACACACACACACACACACACACACACACACACACACACACACACACACACACACACACACACACACGCACACACACACACACACACACACATGCACACACACCTGGGAAAGGCTGGCACAGATTTAGTAGTTGTGCCCCCTCTGCCCAGACTATAAGGTAAGTATGCTGCCACCAGTCAACTACTCTAAGGCTCTGACAAGTTTACAAGTGTACCCAATTATACTGAGTAAAATTAATACTAATGCAAATGGTAAAGTTTGAACAATGCAGCAAGGCTTTCAGGAACGGCCACAGTGTCACTAAAATAAGCATAAGTACTTTTAAGATGTTAAAAGTATTCTCTAAAAGACCAGCCACAATGAAAGGTTTCGAAATATTTAATAATAAATAATAAAATAGAAAATATGAGAATACTGAATATCTAGTTACAATAAATACCAGAGTTTCAATTACAGAAGATAAAAAAATAACACAGTTGGATAGATTCACACAGATACAGAAAAACAATACTTAACTAATCTCACTGTATTTTCCTAACTGACTAAAGAATTACTGTTCCCTAGTTAAGTTACTTACTACAGCAAGGCAAGATGATGAGTGTTGAGTTGCTTACTACAGCAAGGCAAGATGAGATGTGAGGTTGTGTGAGATATTTGTGAGACCTTTCCTGTCAGGTTCCAAACAAAAAGTGCTGCTGCATAAGTTCCATCAAATCACTCACTAATATCTAAATAATCATTTCAGTGCTGGTTCTAGAATGACATCACATTTAGTTTCCCGACTGTGGTACAATACACACCCAGAGCTTTGCTAAGATCTGTTGCAGCATCTGAAAGCTATAAAACAATTTCAAAAACTTCCACCCTTCCAGGGTAGCAATTAATTCACCCCTAAGGACAATACAGTAAGATTCCTAGTCGTAGTTTTTCCTTTTTCAGACATGTTTTTTGTCTCTGGCTGCAGTCAGACCTGTGAGATAAAATCTTTATGGCCTAAGCCAACCCATTTAATGTTCAACCTAGTTGTCAAAGTTAGCTGGACTGTGATTAACCTCTTCATTCCAGAATTCTCTGTTAAAACATATACATTTAATCAATTATAATCATGTCTGACATACATGTATATCTCTTGTCTGTCCAGCAGGACCCAGATGCATTTTAACACAAGCAACTTTACAAATACATTTTTAACACGAGCGTCTGTACAAATCAGTGTGATAGTCAAATGACATAAAATTCTTTACACAACTCCAGCTAGCTATGCTGGCATATGTTACACACACTGTCCTACTCTCCCTGGCACAGATGGCACTATCTCATATCATCATTGGTGGGGCAGCTCTTATCCTCAGATTAGCCATGGAAGAGTGGGATATAGCAGTTCTGTGCAATCTCATTCTATAGGTTTTTTACTTTAAACCATAGCAAAACCTTTATGGCAGACATGTTCAGCATGATCAGAACAGACCTTCACAAATGGAAACCTCATCAGAGTGTCTTTCATAATTTCATCCAGCTTCTGAGAACACATCAATTAGAGCTATTTGCTTTCATTCACAACAATCAGCTGGCAAAATTTTGTTCCAGAACTCCTTGTGAGTAACCTGGAAAATAGACGCATTCTCCTTGTATACACATTCCACTGGTATATAGGGTCATTCTGAAGATTCAGAAGGATTCTTTGAGATCTTTGTGATGAATCCCTTCTGCCCAGGTAACAGTGGTTCTCCCTTATTTTAGAAATGGCCAAGGGCAATTGCCACAAACTTCCTCAAAGACTGGACTTACTCACACAAGGCAGGGATTGTTTGATACTCGCCAGCTTGAAATATCTTCTACAGACTCCCTGGATTATTGAATCTTTATAACTTTTATGCACCTTTTTCTTGAGGATGTCAGGCAGTTATTATAGGAAGCAGAGAAATCCTGCTGCTACAAAATTATATGTTAGCTTATGCAAAGATTTTCTAACTGGTGCCATATTAAGAACCAAGGCCCTTTTTAGTAAGGGTACTCTTCTCTGGTTCTAAACTATTTGTGAGTTTTATCTTCTGGCTTTTCTTTTTTGACACCTTTATTGAATTATCACTTAAGACATAGGCAAACATACATTTATATAAAAAGAAAATCGTAATAATACGTTGACAGTTACAAACATTATTTATCACATGTATACTTTTGTGTAACTATCATCAATCTGATATTTGATAAATTGCTCAATTTCTGCCTTTCCTTAAACCTCACTCTTCTTTCAAAGTATTATTTTTCATGAATTGCTCCCGCAATCCCAACACAAAAAAAAAATTCCTAAGTTACAGTCATTTGTTCACCCAATATTTTTAACAGATTGCTCTGTACAGAATTTTTACAGTCTGCCAAGTCACTATATTCCCAAAACATTTGTTCCTAGTTACCTCTTTCTTCCCCATCAGACCACCAACATTTGGCATCTGTCTGAGAAAAAATTTTTCAAAGCCTGCTTGGTGTATAAAAATACCTATGCAAACACTTCCAAGCAAAACTCTAGACTTTGTTGCATGTTTGGGGGCTATGTATGTCCTCCCTTTGTTTACTTGTGAATTGCTTATCCAGTATCTCTTCTCAATCTTTTCTAGCCTCCTCTGATTGGTTCCTACAGTTATTGTGCTGTCTTTTACATGTCCTACTAATTATTCTTTTTTAACCACAGCTGATATTCTATATTTAATCAAAACCTCTGCCAGAGCAGATCTTTCACTTAGGATTCCCACATCCCTTTCTCTTTGTCTGTAGTCAAATGTCAATCCCTGATAGGGAAGGTAGTCTCTAGCCTGCAGTCTAAACATCTTCCCCATCTATTACCTTTCCCTCTACAGTTATTTGATCCCAATGCCTTGGTTCCTTTGCCAGTTTTGTCCAGTAAATTCCAGTCACTTTTGCCTATTTTCTGTATCCCTGCTTGCAGTCATCCCTAATGCCAAGATCTCCTTCCTCCATTCCTGTATTGGCTTAGTTCATAAAATATTTTATTCTACTGTATGAATATAATATTTATTAATTTCTCCAAATCTTTTGGGTTTCTAATACCATGACAGGAATAGACCCAGTCCTAAGTCAAAGTACGATTCAAGTTCATGAAATTAGCATTGTTTCAATCTTTGATGTCAGCCAGAAGTGCTCTTTGCAGCACACGCAATGTGCCCAGTAATGACTCCTTCTGCAATTTTGTACGAGGTTACATGGATTAATACGATTGTAGATTGTTTTTTATAAGGCCCATTGCTCCTATACTGGAACTGTCTGGGTATCTTTCTTCCACATTACTTTCGTTTCTGCCTGCAGATCCTGGTATTTTATGACTTTGGGTCTGTCTGTATGTAACACATTGTAGTCACTGAGTGTGGTGATTTCAATTTTTTCATGGACTACTATATCTGGTTTTCCAGCATTTATCTTTTGAACTAGTGGTACCCGGTGATTCCATGTGACGTAAACTTCATCATTTTCTATAATGCTTTGTGGCTGATGTTTCCAGTGTTTTTCAGCCACTTTAATGCCATAATGTTTGCACAATCCCTAGTGCAACACTCTTGCCACGTTGTTATGCCTTTCAGTATACAGTCCTTCAGCCATTAGTATGTCACAACCAGCAACAAGGTGCGTGACTGTTTCCAATTCAGTTTTGCAAAACCTACATTTGCCTGTTTCTCTCACATACTCAGTGGACTTTGTAAACCAGAGTGTATGTAGCCCACTATCTTGGGCCGCCAATATTAACCTTTCATCTCTTGGTTTGAAGTTGCCTCTTGTTAAACAGTACTGCATTCGTTCTTGCTCAACATGAGGTTCTTCCAGAAGTTTTCTATACTTGCAACTATATTTATGCATTTTCCACATTTCTTGCCTTTTCATCTGGTCCTTCACCTTATATTCTTTCTTTTGTTTTTTGGCACATTCAGTTGCTGCCTGATTTTTATCTACTTCTGGTTTGATTTCCATTCCTGTCTGATGCTGATATGCTTCTGATAGATTAAGCAGAGAAGTCATCTTAGATTTATTCTCCTCATGTTTCAAAACTTTCACTAGGTTTGGGTCTTGTGAGGTCAGCAGATATGTATGGAGTCCCACGATTGCAGATCTGTACATGTAATCAATTTCAAGGAGGCCAATCCCGTCTTCAGAACTGGAAATATATAATCTTGGTATACACTGATTTTTATAAATCATTTGGTGAGCATGAAGTATCCTTCTTGTTTTCCTGTCCTTTTCTATCTTCTTTTCTACCTTTCCTCTTTGTCTTCTTATTTTTTGTATTGTAAAAATTTCCACGTCCGGTTTCCTTTGCCTATATTTTTCTTCAAATATCTTTGGTGCTGCTCTTTTTGTATTGGTGAGTTTTGCTTTCTCCTTTGCATAAATATTAGACCATATTAAATCTCTTTTTCTTTCCCATGTCCATATTTCTTTTTTATACTTTTCAAGTATCTCTAGGTTTTGTTGTTTATATTATTGCACTTCCTCAGATGCTTCTTTTTCCAAACAAATCAAAGTTTCTTGATCTATATACTGTTTTCCACAAATCTGTTGTATTAATGAATACAAATTTTCATTTGAAGTTTCTGACAGGTTTTTCTGTGGAAGTATTTTTCTTTCCTCTGATTTTTCTCTTAATCATTTTGTATATCTTGTGTCTGGAACTGTGTCTGGAAAATCTGAGCTTTTTGCATAATAGTAATACTACATTTCTTTCTTATCCTCAATAGTCCATTTTATCGTCTTTATGGCTCTTCTTTGGCCTATCAGTATTTGTGATTTTTGTGGACTACTACTTTCTTCTACAACATGGGGGGGGCATCCTCCTCCTGGGTCGGGCCTGGCCCCATTGTAGGAATGTTTCCGCATTTTGAGAATTCTACACTGTCATCTTATCCAGTGCTGGCACCAGTGTGCCTACAGAATTGGGCAATTTTTAATCCTGGGTCTTGTGCACCCAGCTATCTTTTTTCATTTTTAACCTACTTCTGTCCATGTTATATGCTATATAAATACAGTCTATATATCAGTGTCGTCTTGGAGAGATTTTGTGAAAAACAGGGTCTACCTCACGAAGGTACCCGCCAAGACTTGAGGATTAATTCAGTTTCAGCAATAATACTCCCCTTTACTTGCTGACATATCTCTGTATGGCTCTTGTTATTTTCCTTAAGGATCTGCTTCCAAAATCCCACTCTGTCCTTATTTCTTGAATTTCCACTCTGCTTCATCATTATCCTTTTCCACTTTGAATTGTATCTTATATATGTGTGTGTGTGTGTGTGTGTGTGTGTGTGTGTGTGTGTGTGTGTGTGTGTGTGCATATGTATATGTGTATGTAGCAAAGAAAACGCTGATACGGAAAGTAGATTTAAGCACTTTTGTTCGCTGCTTTTATTGAGCAATATGAACTTCTTCAGAAATCTACTTTTCAAAGTTTTACTTGCAGTATTTATAGCACAGTTAAAGAGGAGGAGACAAGCTAATCATGCAGCCATGTAAAGGAGGAGATATGTATGTGATCTGTGGGGGTTGGTAACCCTTGTGTGAACTTAGCTGAGCCATTTAAGAAGATGTGTATGTGATCTGTGGGGGTTGGTAACCCTTGTGTGAATTTTATCTGAGCCATTTAAGAAGGCTTTTGATATTTAAATTTCCATTTAGGCCAGGGGGGATGTCTGCCCTGAGTTCTACCTGCCATTTTAGTTCTTGTACTTCCAGGAAGGTGTTGGAAGTTTGTGTGAACGTGTGTACTTGTTCTAACACTAGGAATTTGATGGCTGGGGGTGTGCTGCAGGTGAGGGTATGCCTGGCTAGTGCATTGGAGCCATCATGCTTCCTGATTGCTTGCATATGTTCTTTAATTCTGTCACTGAGCTTTCTAGAGGTCATGCCGACATAGAAGCTTGGGCAGTGGTGACAGTTGGCTAGGTACACTACGTTGCTGCTGTTGCAGTCGTAGTGATGTCTGAAAGAGTATGGGGTACTCCTGTGTGGGAGTTGGCACGAGGGGGTGGTGCGGATGTGTTTACAGCATACACACTGTCCGCAGGGGTGGGTGCCAACTAGGCTAGGTGGGCCTGTTTTGTCTGGGTCTGTTGGTTGCCTCTCAAACAGTGTTTTAAGAGAGTTGGTTCTCTTGTAGCAAAATATAGGTGCCTCCCCTAGGGTCTTGTATAGTTCTGTGTTGCTGGTGATGATGCCCCAGTACTTGGAGATGGTTTCTCTAATGGTGGTGCTGTCACTACTGATGGGGATGGGGAAACGCGGCTGAGGTGTCGTTTCTTCCTTCACTGGTTCAGAGAAACCATAGGTGAGGATGGGCTTGTGCCGGGTGAGTCTATTCTCTGTGACCTCTGTGGCAGCTTTGCTGATGAGCTGAGGGGGGTAAATTTTGTACAATTCAATACAATTCAATTGAAAAACAAAAAAATCTGTTACGGGAAAAATATAAAAAATAAAAAATGCTGGTTGCATAAGTGTGCACACCCTTAAACTAATACTTTGTTGAAGCAGCTTTTTATTTAGTTACAGCATTCAGTCTTCTTGGGTAGGAGTCTATCAGCATGGCACATCTTGACTTGGCAATATTTGCCCACTCTTCCTTGCAAAATTGCTCCAAATCTGACAGATTGTGAGGGCATCTCTTGTGCACAGCCCTCTTCAGGTCACCCCACAGATTTTCTATTGGATTTAGGTCTGGGCTCTGGCTGGGCCATTCCAAAACTTTAATTTTCTTCTGGTGAAGCCATTCTTTTGTTGATTTGGATGTGTGCTTGGGATCGTTGTCATGTTGAAAGGTGAAATTCCTCTTCATCTTCATCTTTCTAGCAAATGCCTGAAGGTTTTGGGCCAAAAGTGACTGGTATTTGGAACTGTTCGTAATTTCCTCCACCTTGATTAAAGCCCCAGTTCCAGCTGAAGAAAAGCAACCCAAAGCATGCTACTGCCGCCACCATGCTTCACTATGGGGATGATGTTCTTCTGGTGATGCGAAGTGTTGTTTTTGCGCCAAGCTTTTGGAATTGTGGCCAGAAAGTTCAACCTTGGTCTCCTCAGACCATAACACATTTTCCCATATGCTTTTGGGAGACTTGGTGTATTGTTTTGCATATTTTAGCTGGAGCTGGATGTTTTTCTATGTAAGGAAAGGTTTCCGTCTTGCAACCCTACCCCATAGTCCAGATATATGGAGAATACAGGAGTTTGTTGTCACATGCAGTACACAACTAGTACTTGCCAGAAATTCCTGCAGCTCCTTCAGTGTTGCTGTAGGTCTCTTGGCAGCTATTAGATTTATTTTGATTTATATTTTATTTGTTACCTATGATTTTTAATGTTATTATAACAAGGTGCAATTGTGAATAAATGACTTAATGTCAGGAAGTATGGAGCTGTTTTTATTCATGTTCGCACAAATTATCTCATCTTCACAGACTCTACTTTTAATAGGAACTTATAGCACTCTTAGATAGCATAACTTGTACAGGTATTAGGACATATTTTTCATGAATCATATATTGAAGGGATAGTTGGGTCAGCATGAATGAAAATATTTTTGGGTAAATACTTATGTGATGACTGTGCCCTGGCCAGCAATCAAGGAGCCTCAGTCCTCACCACTAACACCAGGGAGGTCATCTCATAGAAGAGAGGAAAGGATAACTAATGCACACAGTAAAGTACAATTTCCCTTAAGTGCACACAGAGATCACAGTCAGTCTGGGGCTGGTTGCTCCCTTGCTCACCAGGTCCCCAATAAAACTCCCCACTGGCACAGCTATAGGGTCCTGGTCTCAGCCTAGCTGGGCAAGCTAAAACCTCTAGTACCCTCTCTGTCCAACCAGTGCTTCGTGTCACTGCCCAAGTAGATGACACAACACACACACACACACACACACACACACACACACACACACACACACACACTTTGAGATAAGTATTTATACAACCTCACAGACACTCCTGGGAAAGGCTGACACAGATTCTCCATCTATGCCCCTTTACCCAGACCATACGGTAGTAATCCCTGCCACTACCTAGCTAATAATATCAGCTGCTAAAAGGCCCTTAAAAGGGTATCCAGTTATTACTGTGCAATATTATTATCCAATGGCAATGTGACTATTCAGTCTAGACTTATTGGAAGGGCTTAGACAGTAAACTCTATAAATATATAATGTACTCTAAAGCATAATTTATTTCTACATAAACCAGCCACAGGTAGAAGGTTTTAAAAATATTTAATAATAAATAATTAAAACACAAGACAAAACTACTACACCACAGAGATATATAAGAGTTCAGAGATCACACAGAAACTTAAAATAATACAGTAGGACAGGTCTGTTTTCAAAGAAAAATATCTAATTAATCTTTACGACCTTTGACTATTCCTACAAGAAATCGCAGTGCTAAAACTTACATGTGAGCATAAGGCAGAGTGCTGATAAGTTGGATATCGTGATCAAAATGCTTCCAGTCTCTCACTGAACAATAGTTTTTAAACACTAACCAACAGCTCTGCTGAGGCCCTCCCAAATTACATCATTTTGACACTTAGGTTTTCCCAGTATTCATATTGCATCATCTTGACACATGGTCTGAGTTCTCAGGCCACAAACTGCATTATTTAGCAATCTAACACCTGCTCAGAAACTTACAACAATAAATGACACTTCACATGTATACTCTAGCAGAAACCAGAGCAGTAAAGCACCATCCACATATAAATTCTGGTAATAAACTTTAGCCTTACAACAATGGGCATGAAACCTTCATCCAGACTCACTGGAGCCAAATTCTAACATGAAAGGGTCACAACATGCTTCACTGGGCCAGTAGAGTGCAAGGTTGTCACATATTTTGCAGTTCCACATTTCACAGTATTCTTTTACACTCAAGAAACATGCCTGTATTTTAAATTTATTTACAAATGCCAGAATTATATATCAAATTCTATTTGACTAGGCTGGCAGCCTTCGCCCATCTCTCCCCAATCGTCACATCTCTTCCTCCACCCCACCCCCGGGTAACTCAAGCAAGTTATTCAAGTGCCCCTTGAGAAACATTGCTTGAAAGTGTCAGGTCTATCTGGGTGTACCTCACCCATTTCCCTGACTTGAGAGCCCATCTGCATTGGCATTGCTACTCTCACTGTGGTGCTGCACTGATATATCATATGCTTGCAACCCCAGAATACATCTTAGCAACTTGGCATTTTGCTGATTGGCTCTGTTTAACCATGTTAGAGGGTTGTGATCTGTCATCACAGTGAATTTTCTTCCATACAGATAAGGCTGAAGTTTTTGTAGTGCCCACACTATGGCTAGACATTCCCTTTTTATCGCTGCATAGCATTCCTCCCTGGGTTGGAGCTTACGACTGAGATAAATCACTGGGTGCTCTTCTCCCTCTGAAGAAATCTGGCTAAGTACAACCCCCACCCCATAGTTTGAAGCACCCACCTGCACAACAAAGTATTTGCTGTAGTCTGGACTGGCTAATACAGGGGGTCCTCCAAAAGCTTCCTTAAGCTTCTGAAATGCCTGCCCACATGCTGGGGTCCACACTACATTATCTGTCCTATTCTTCCTTGTCAGGTGTGTGAAGGGAGCAGCTATGGTACTATAATTGGGAACAAACTTTCTGTAGTACCCTGCTGTCCCCAAGAATGCCCTCACCTGCTTTTTGGTAACAGGTGCAGGCCATGCCTGAATGGCTTCCACCTTGGCAGGTTCTGGTCTTATCTTACCACTCCCCACTCTGTGTCCTAGGTAAAAGACCTCTGCCATACCCACCTGACATTTGCTCAGCTTAATGGTGAACCCTGCACTCTGTGTTCTGCCCAGCTCCTCCTTGACATACCAAAGGGGCTCTTGCCAGGAATGGCTGTAGATAGCAATATCATCCATGTAAGCAAGGGCAAAACCTCCTGCTCCTGCTAAGATATGATCTACCAGCATCTGGAAAATCGCTGGAGTATTCTTCATCCCAAAGAGCATCTTTGTGAACTCATAGAAGCCAAAAGGATTCACAAAGGCTGACTTCTCTCTAGCACTGGGAGTCAAGGGCAACTGCCAGCAACCCTTGGTAAGATCAATGGCTGTAAGATACTTAGCCCCACCCATCTGCTGTAGGGCCTCATCTGTCCTATGCATGGGGTAAGCATCCGACTCTGTGTGACTATTTAATTTCCTGTAATCCACACAGAACCCGGTGCTGCCATCCTTCTTTGGCATCAGTACCACTGGGGAGGCCCAGGGACTGTTGGGACTCCTGAATCCCCCCTAGTTCCAACATCTACTGTACCTCTTCCCTCAGAGTCTGTTTGACTCTCTCAGGCACCCTGAAAGGGGCCTGCTGATAGGCCTTTGGGGTCCCGTATCCACCTGGTGCTGCACCAGGTGAGTGCTCCCTGGCTTCCTGGTGAACATGCCCCCAAACTCCTGCAACACTGCTCGGATTTCTCGAACCTGGGTAGGAGATGGCTGCTGGGACATTGCTACCCTTTCCACCGAGGTGTCAGCTCGAGCCTCACTAAGAAGATCAGTCACAAGATCTCTCTCAGACTCCTCCTGAAATCCACTGCAAATGCTCAGCACAAGGGCCTCCCTATCATGGTAAGATTTCATCATGTTAACTTGGTACATTTTGTTCCCCTGCCATCTGCCTAGCACTTCCACCATGTAGTTAACATCACTTACCTTTCTTACCACCCTGTTGGGCCCCTCCCAAGCTGCCTGCAACTTGTTGTGTCTGACAGGAATGAGAAACATCACCTGCTTCCCTACAGCATACTCTCTAGCTCGAGCATTCCTGTCATACCACACCTTTTTCTGTTGTTGGGCTTCTGCCAAGTTCTCCTGGGCCAGGCCCATGAGTTCCCTGAGCCTTGTCCTGTGGTTCAGTACTTACGCCACAACAGACTCCTTGTGAGACTCACACTCATCTTCCCACTCATCTCGAATTAAATCTAGAGGTCCCCTCACCCTATGCCCATACAACAACTCAAAGGGTGAAAAACCTGTGGATTCCTGGGGAACCTCTCTGTAAGCAAACAACAGATGGGGCAAATATGTGTCCCACTCCCTCCTAAACTGATCTGCAAATGCCCGTAACATGGACTTGATTGTAGAGTTTAACCTCTGAACAAGACCATTAGTCTGGGGATAGTAGGGGGTGGTCTTCATGTGCTTCACCCCACAGGACTTCCACAGTCAAGCCAGCAGGTCTGACATGAAATTGGCACCACTGTTAGACAGTATTTCCTTTGGGAAATCTACCCTGCTGAAAATCTCTAGCAAAGCATTTGCTACCTTCTCGGCCTCAGTGGAGGACAAAGCCACTGCCTCAGGGTATCGTGTAGCATATTCTACAATCACTAGGATATACTTTTTCTCTGTGGAACTTGGGGTACTCAGAGGACCCACAATATCCATAGCTACCCTCTGAAATGGCTCCTCAATCACAGGCAAAGGCATCAAAGGAGCTCTCACCTTGTCTTCTGTCTTGCCTACCTTTTGGCACTGCTCACAGGTCCTGCAGTATCCTGTTACACCTCTGGAAATTCCAGGCCAATGGAAGTTTTGCATAATATGCCTCTTTGTACGGTTTATGCCCATATGACCTGCAAAGTGAATATCATGGGCTATGGCTAGAAGCGCCAGACGGTAAGCTCTAGGCACTACCAACTGCTGTACTCTCTCACCTTCTAGCCCTTCCTCAGGAGTCCATTCTCTGTATAGTAACCCTTTGTTCCAGTATACAGATTCCCCCTTCCCTTGAGAATCAGGTGCCTCCCTAGCTACCTGCCTCAGGCCTTGCAATGTAGGGTCTGAGAGCTGAGCCTGTCTCAACTCTCTCCTTGTAAGCCTTCCCAGCTCCCTTTCCACAGGAAGTCTGGCATCCTCTGACAGTGGTGCCTCACTGTCAGCCTGGGTACTACTACTCACCTCTACCTTTGCAGTTACCCTGTCCAAGGGAACATCAGTACCCACAAGTAGCTGTGGCTCACATTCAGTCTCACTGCTACAGTGTAGCTCACTCCCTGAAGTAACCACCTCAGCAGTCCTGGCTGCAAGTATGCAGTCTGTCTGGGTCTCCTCCAGGCTATCAGACCCACATGCTTGTCTCCTAGCCTCACTGCATGTAACTGCATAAGTACATAGTACTGCCTCATCCAAATCCTTCCCTCTCAGGACATCTCCGGGATGGTAGTTCCATATCCCTGTTGTCTCAAGACAACCCACTGTTGGCATTTTGTCTTTCCCACTTACTGGCTCCCTCACCTTTGGTTCCTGACCTTGCCTCCATGGACATCTGTATGTCACATGGCCCCACTGGTTGCATTCAAAACATATAACCCTAGCTCCTGGACATGTACCTGGACTAGTGGCTTCCCCTGCTACTGGGGGATTCTGTTGCAGCAGTCTGTGCTTCCCACCATGGGTTCATTTAGTCCCATGAGCAGTACTGGGGGTCCCTTTCCTGTGCAGGGCTGCCCTGCTTGCTAGGTATAGGTATCCCTTCTTCCCCAACTCCTCTGAAGTGGCACACTGTTTATCAGCTAACCAGATCCTCATGTCCTCAGGCAAAGTGCTAAGGGCTTGTTCCCTTACCAAAAGGTCTGCCAGCCCTTCAAAAGCGGTGACCTGACATCCACTCACCCATCTATGAAAATAAGTGTTCAGTTCAACAACATATTCACATACATTTTCATCTGCCTTGCGTCTATGCTCACAAAACCTTTTCCTATACATTTCAGGTGTTAGCTCAAAACATTCTAATAAATGTCTTTTTACAGCAGTATAATCAAAACAGTCAGTGTTATGCATTTTTTGCTAAAGAGGTTACAGCTTTACTATGGAGTAAGGGGGTCAGGAACTGTACTCAGAGCCTTTGGTCAACTTCATACTGTTTACATGCCCGCTCAAACATATGAATGAAGCTATCAAAATTATCCCCCTCTTTAAACTGTGGAAGAAATGTACTGACCTTTTGTGCTTCTGAGGTCCAGTTACTCCCTTCCCCATTACCTCCATGACTCTGGCGAAGAGTCAACATTTCCCTCTCATGCTTTCTCTGTTGTTCCTGTTCTTCAGCTTCTAGGCTTCTCATTCTCTCAGCTGCGTCTAGTTCCATACGCCTGGCCTCCAACTCAAGTCTCTTCATCTCCAGCTGGATTTTTAAGTCCACTTCAGAAAGGTTGAGCTGTCCATTCTCCGAGGATATTGTATCTCCACTGTCAGTCTGATTGTCCTCCAGGCTGCTGTTTTCTGATGCAGCTGTAAACAAGGCTGCAATCAGGTCTGCCTTAGTCAGGTTTCCATGTATCAGTCCCCTAGCCTGGCACATCTCCGCCAGCTGGCTCCTCGTCAGCTTTCCATACTCTTCTGCTGACATGCTGCCTGCTCACCCTGACTAACACTAAGCTAACAAAAGAAATAAAACAACTGTGATCTGAACTCTGACTATACACTGCGTGGCTGTTTTAGAGTACAAAACACTTTTAGAGATCACTGTACATAAGTTACAGGAATTCACTCTACCCACACCACTACAAGCCAGTTAGTATGTGAAGTAGATCCCACAACTGCCACCACTTGTGATGACCGTGCCCTGGCCCAGCAATCAAGGAGCCTCAATCCTCACCACTAATACCAGGGAGGTCTTCTCATAGAAGAGAGGAAAGGATAACTAATACACACAGTAAAGTACAATTTCCCTTAAGTGCACACAGAGATCACAGTCAGTCTGGGGCTGGTTGCTCCCTTGCTCACCAGGTCCCCAATAAGACTCCCCACTGGCACAGCTATAGGGCCCAGTTCTCAGCCTAGCTGGGCAAGCTAAAACTTCCAGTACCCTCGCTGTCCAACCAATGCTTCGTGTCCCTGCCCAAGTAGCTGACACAACACACACACACTTTGAGATAAGTATTTATACAACTTCGCAGACACTCCTGGGAAAGGCTGACACAGATTCTCCAGCTGTGCCCCTTTACACAGTTCATATGGTAGTAATCCCTGCCACCACCCAGCTAATAATATCAGCTACTAAAAGGCCCTTACAAGGGTGTCCAATTATTACTGTGCAATATTATTATCTAATGGTAATGTGACTATTCATTCTAGGCTTATTGGAAGGGCTTAGACAGTAAACTCTGTAAATATATAATGTACTCTAAAGCATAATTTATCTCTACATAAACCAGCCACAGGTAGAAGTTTTAAAAATATTTAATAATAAATAATTAAAACACAAGACAAAACTACTACACCACAGAGATATCTAAGAGTTCAGAGATCACACAGAAACTTAAAATAATACAGCAGGACAGGTCTGATTTCAAAGAAAAATACCTAATTAATCTTTACTAGCTTTAACTATTCCGACAAGAAATCACAGTGCTAAAACTTACATGTGAGCATAAGGCAGAGTGCTGATAAGTTGGATATCAAGATCAAAATGTTTCCAGTCTCTCATTGAACAATAGTTTTTAAATACTAACCAACAGCTTTACTGAGGCCCTCCCAAATTGCATCATTTTGACATTTCGGTTTTCCCAGTATTCATATTGCATCATCTTGACACCTGGTCTGAGTTCTCAGGCCACAAACTGCATTATTTAGCAATCTAACACATGCTGAGAAACTTACAGCAATAAAAGACATTTCACATGTATACTGTAGCAGAAACCAGAGCAGTAACGCACCATCCACATATAAATTCTGGTCATAAACTTTAGCCTTAAAATAATGGGCATGTAACCTTCATCCAGACTCACTGGAGCCAAATTTTAACATGAAAGGGTCACAACATGATTCACTGGGCCAGTAGAGTGCAATGTTGTCACATATTGTGCAGTTCCACATTTCACAGTATTCTTTTATACTCAAGAAACATACCTGTATTTTACATTTATTTACAAATGCCAGAATTATATATCAAATTCTATTTGACTAGGCTGGCAGCCTTCGTCCATCTCTCCCCAATCGTCACAGCTTACATGAAAAAAATGGCCCATTTCAAAAAGTGCAAATGTGTAGAACATCCAAATCTAATTTTGGGAATACATATATTTAGGCAGGATGGTGTGCACTTAGAGAAAGAGAATTTTTGCAGCAGATATATTGCAATATTTGACTAACGAAAGGCAGGATTTTTTCCAAGTCAGAAACTTAACAGTTCACAGATAGCAACATTTGAAGTATCTCTGCTGGTTGTTAATGCTCTGAGGATTAATAATAGCACTTTTATTGGAATATTTGCTACATTCCCACAAGACTGGTATTGCTGTTGTTTGGGAAACATGATTAAAGTACAATAATCAGGAACCAGTTCTGTCAGGATATAAATGTTTTTATTGTAACTGACATTCTAACAAAAAATCAACTGGAGGTGTTACGATAGGGATTAATGAGACCTGTGATTATTATGGTTAATGATAGCACCAGGACTGTAGCTTCTGTAACTGTGACAACAAAGACAACACTTGAACAGATAACAATTGTTGAAGTGTATATACCACCAAAGTCAAGTGCTGATGACTTAGCGGAATTCATACATTTCTTGCGTGAAACACAGAAGAGAAAAAATAATACTGGCTGGAGACTAAAATTTATGAGAAAAAGACTGGAATAATATCGATTCAACAAAATTAGTAACAAAATTGCTTACTGCCTATGTTTAGGAACAAAAATTATTGCTACAGTTTGTAAAAAAAAGAAATACAAGAGAATGAGAAAATGGCACATACTGGACATTGACATTGTCTGTGTTCCTAAGGAAATGGCTGTTACTTCATGTCAGGTTTTTCCATAGTTGATGTGCAGTGTTAAAATCTAAAACATTGCACAGACGATTAATAGCAAGCTATATGGAAGCCAAACAGTCACTATGTAAAACTAACTGGAATGATGCATTCAGTAGAAAAACTATAGCGCAGATGTGGAAAGTTTTGAAAGGGAAATTGAATGCAAAAAAATAAATAAAAGAAAATGTTTAAAATCAGGTTATAGCCACACAAGGTTATGAGGATGTATTTCTGTAAGAATAAGATACTTAAGTACAGTGGCGGCTGGTGACTTCAAATCAAAGGGGGGCTACAGGAGGCAACTGAATGGGTGGGGCCAACAGAAAGGGGTGTGGTCAACTAGAAAGTGGTGGAGCTATGCTCTGAACTACATAAACTGGGACTTTAATTAAATACACTGCGCTGGGTGCCAAACCGTCATTATGAGAGTCCAATCAAGACAAAATGAAGTGTAGAAGAAAAAAATATTTCAATACATTGGCTACATGACAGCTTACTGAATATCCAGATGGAAACAAAATGGTTGTGAGGCATAAAAAATTAAATTAGTTTTTAAATACATTACTGGAATGCCAGTCAAAATCAAGTATAAAAAAACAACCAGCACTCAACACAAACCACTTCTCCTTGCACTGCAGTTCTAATTATAATTTATATTCAGTTTTATAAAAGTACCAAGTAACATGCTGAAAGTAGCAATCTCTGTGATACCCCCACATGTAAAAATGTTTCTTATCCAAAAAAGACCTGCTGACTGACAGCAACAATCTACTTGTATCATGGTTAAAACATGATCAAAGTAAAAAAATGAAATGCAAACAAGAAACAAGATCAAGATAAATTGCTTAAAGGATTACTGCATAGGTTATGGACCACACATGATAGATTGGCATTCTGTTTAGTTTACGGGTAAAGCCTGCAAAGATGACTGCAAGTCTCCAACAAATATAATGACCTTCTGAAAATACTGTAATCCTGTCTTTTATTACAAATACCGTCGCATACATTTCAGTACCTAAGGCTTATATGTTATCTAGTTATGTAAATATTCTCTGCATGGCAACAACAAAAAGGCTTTCAATGTTGGTAATTCTTTAACAGTATGCTTATTAAAGCTTAATTGCATCTTACCATCTCAGACAAGCTTACCTGATGGTCATTAAAGCATTGCTACTTAAACACAGAGCAACAGGCACTGCAACAGCATGCATTTTCTGAATAATAAGAAGTATAAATCAACAGTATAAAAACATGACAGAAAACCAGAACATTCTGCAAAATCAAGGACAGATGAAAAGCCACTGTAGTACTTGTGTCTACCTTGGAGGGGGGATACTCTGCACACTCACACTGCATAACTGCTCCTTGCCTTGCTTGGACACATCCAGTTACCACATGCGGGAGTGGGGTGCAACAAGTATCAAGTATGTCACAATTTGAAATGTCTCTGGCTGATGGTGATTGCCCTGACACATTTGTCATACCTCTCAACCTCAGAGCAAGAAATCTGGACAAAGTCATAAATAGAAGTGGGACAAAATCCCCAAAATAAGGACAATTTTTAAATATTGCTCTTATAAACTTAGAAAGATAATAGAATAGTAGGTCTTGCATTAGTATGAATTTTCTGAAGGGTATGAAATCTGAAACTCAGATGTCTGTCATTATTTTCTAACTTCAATCTGTAATGATTTGCCACTAATTTGCCAGAAAACCATAATTTTGTGAAAAATGGACCAAAAGTGTGATGCAAAAATATAAAATAGCCACACTATACAGCTGACAACCTGTCAAAGAAGGGACACTTTTTTAATATTAGCACTGTTAACTTGAGCAGCTGACAAAATAAGAGAATCTACATGCATTTCTGAAATAAAAGTAAATGTTAAGTAGATCTTGTCGCTTTGGCTTGGGAGGGGAGAGATAATAAGTTGATTCTCAGGGTCTTCTCTCGGGGAGGGCTCCCGGCTAAGTCGGCCCCAAAAAAATCAACAAAACTGCCAAAGCCAAAAGGGAGTTCCTAAAGCAAGCAAGTGAGTCGGAGTCCGAGGATCGGCCCGAACCCATCATTTATAACTCTGATCATTACAATTATTTATTAATTGTAAACCGTCCACGTTTTCTTCCAAAATTGCCATTTTGTGGAGGGATTATTAGGGGGAGAGCAACATTTCAAATTCAAAAAGTTGGTAATGCTGGTCACCCTTTTAATGAATGATTCTGCAGAAGTTCTATCACCCTTCCAAAGGATAAAAATATCGTCCAAATAACGGGTGTACCATGCGGCCCTTTCTTGGGACACAAGATCTTTAAATAAAAATTGCTTTTCCCAAAATGCCATTACTGTATTGGCAAAGGTTGCCCCACAAGGGGTCCCCATGGCTACACCCGTTTGTTGTAAATAAAATTCAGAGTCAAAAAGGAAGTAATTATTAGCTAAAACTAATTCCAATAAATATATAACCAAATCAATCTGATCTCCGTCCATCTTCTGATCCAATAAAAAATCCCTGACCCATTCGCAACCTAAATCTTGCGGTATACAAGTATAGAGATCGCAAACATCGATGGTAAAAAAATTGAAATCCCCATCATAGGAAAAAACACTTAATGCTTCTAAAAAAGCCCAAGAGTCCTTACAAATTTATTTTAGTTTACAATCAACGAATCTGGCGCACCCATAAGTAATAGATTGCCTATCATCTATTATGGGGCAAAAAAGGGGTTTATTCAAGTTTTTATGCACCTTAGGCAGCCCAAATAATGTAGGAGTAATTGGGTGTACGATAGTAAGAAAATTGAATAAGTCAATATCAATACGACCTTCAATAAATAAGTCATTAATAAAGCTCTTAACTTTACGATAGGCGCCATTGATTTCATTAAGAGAAACCCTCAAATAAGCTGGACTGTTCAATAAGGTCAGCATACTAATAGTATAATCAACCTTGTTCATAAAGACCAATCCACCCCCCTTGTCCGGTTTACAGATTCGGATATTAGCAAACTTTAAACTATTTAAAGCATCTTTTTCACTATTAGTCAGATTCTCATCCAAAGAATTAAATGGATGCCTTGTATTTAACAAAGTTCTAAAGTCATTCTCACATATTTTTTCAAACAGTGAAATAGAAGGATGTAAAGGTGGATTAAAAATACTAGCCACTTTAAAATCCCTCGTAAGGCTAGAATTATTAGCAAGCATCACATTCAAATTCAATTTCCTAGTGAAAAACTTTAAGTCAATCAAGGATCTAGCAATATCACTTCTAAAAGTAGGAACAAAAGAAAGGCCTTTTGCAAGAATATCAACAAGCAAGAGGTCAGGTTTAAATGAAGAATAATTAAAAAATTTAAAGTCCTTTGTAGTATTTGTAATAATAGTCACAAAGTCCTGTTCATTAACAGTTCCAACAAAAAAATCAGACCCAAGGACCACAGAAGTTATCTCCTCTTCTTGTTTTGGAATTTCTTCCTCTTCTGGTTCTGAAACCGAGGGGCACACTGTTGCCCCGCATCGTTTCCTTTCCTCTGATTCTGAAAAACCTGAGGTTGATTAAGGTTAGAACTAGAATTATTATTGCCATTCCTATTAGCCAATCTTTCACTTCTTCTAACCAGGGATGCAACGTTTATATTATTTTGGTAACTTATGAGGCTTTTATTGTGATTTTTTCTCTTTCGGATAGGAAATGATGTAATTTCTTATTTGCTTATATAAACGTTTATTTCCCATGTAATTTTGTCTGAGGAAGTTTATGTATTTATATAAACGAAAGTGCTAACATTTATCTGTGTTTCCAGTGTGATATTTTTTATCCTTTTGTATTTTTTCAGCATTGGAGGATGTTTGTAATATATTACAATACTCTATTGAATGAGTCTTTGCCTAAAAAAAAGCGTTTAAGAAATTCAGGGTTTGCCTTTCCATGACTGATCTCCAAGCCCCTTTATGTGCAGAACCTGCTACTGCACCTCCAGTGACATCTTCCAACAAAAAGACTATGTTTTCATTAAAAATAATTCCCTTCAGATAAGCTAGGCAAGTGGCTAGAATTTCAGGGAAGGAAGCTGGTACTGTCCAGAATGGTGGCCTTTAAGGTGTTTAATTACCAGTGGAAGTTTGTGTTGAGGTATATGTATAGTTTAGACAAATTCACTGCATGATTATGTACTGAGCAAAACATCAGAGTCAATGATATTGTGTCCAGTATATCTCAAGTTTCTAAACATGCATTAAAGACTGCCTTGGAAGTGGCTGATATTATTTCTAGAAATGCAGCAACATCTGTGTTGATAAGGCGGTATGCCTGGTTGCACAGCAAAAACATTTGTGGTGAGTTAAACAATAAGATTATGAATGCCCCACTTGATTCTTATTGTAAATGCCTTGCTGTGGTAGTGGTTCACAGCCAGACACCTGGCATTCAAATCTTTCCTTACTTGGATGACTTGCTGTTCTGTGCATAGACTATATCCAGATGTTTAGATTTGCTAGAGAAGGTCTTGCCCTTACTCTCCTATCTAGGATTCAAGTTGAATCTTCAGACGTCATGCCTGAAACTCATCTTTCTGGGGTGCTTATTTGACCTTGACAAAAGAATGGTCTTTCTTCCCGAAAACAAGGTCCTGACTTACCAGAACACTGTTTCAGGAATTCTACAGGAGGGACTTTACCTCTGCAAGAGAATTCCTAAATATTCTAGGACTTTGACATCCGTGATTCTCATGATACCACTGCCCCCATTTCCACATGAGGAAAATTCAATTGTATGTTCAGAATTGTTGGATCCAGCACCTACATTCCTTGGAATCTCAGTTACCGACGCTGCTTTTCATCAGATTAGAGTTACAGTGGTGGCGTGCACAGCTGAGTATCAGTCCAGGATTTCTTCCCTCCTCTTCTGGTGCAATCTTTCCAGACAGAGGTGTCTGAATTTGCTTGCAGAGCTGTGTCAATAGTGCAGACCACTTGGGGTCCCAAGGAACCAAAGAAGCACATCAGTATCAAGGATTTCTTGGCAGTGATCCATGCCTTGAAGGTCCTTCACTCCCTATGGACTTCTGGTCCTCTTCAGATGTTTAGAGATAACACCACAGTGATGTGGTACCTCAACAAACAAGGGGTACAAAGTCATAACCTCAGTGTCAATTGGTAGTGATGGCCTGGGAGATGATTTTACAGCGTTCTCTGACTCTTCAAGCAGCATACGTCCCATCAGAGCAAAACATCATGGCAGACAGACTAAACAGATCCTAGGCAGACCTGCACAAGTAGTAGCTCAGATCAGTGGTGTTCCAGGATCTAGTTCCAATGTGGGGAACACCTTGAATAGATCTGTTCACCTCATTTCAACGCAGACAGCTGGAGAAGTTCTGTTCCAGATATCCTTGCAGCCATGCTTGGAGGCCAGATGCATTCTCTTTCTCTTGGACGGAAATTTTCCTCTAGGCATTTCCACCCTTTCTACTGATTTACAAGGTACTTCTCTTCTGAAGGTTCAGAAAAAAATGCCAAAAATCTGATTATTTGAAATATGATCTCCTATTGACACAGGCAGTCTAGGTTCTTTCTAATGGTATTGCCCTGGGGCAGTTACTACAGG
The DNA here is from genome assembly GCF_019279795.1 of Protopterus annectens. Lineage (NCBI taxonomy): Eukaryota > Metazoa > Chordata > Ceratodontiformes > Protopteridae > Protopterus > Protopterus annectens. The sequence continues at coordinate 1,066,368,212 of NC_056739.1, forward strand.
CTTCCTAACACACTGAATTTGCTCTCAAAGTCTCAGGGGTGACTGTTGCACCCCAGTTTTGAGCAAGTACAACTAACAGTCTGGATGATTCAGTTTTGACTCCATTTAGGCACTTGTTTCATGAGTGTGTGCAGCAGGTGTTACAAGAGGCCAGAAAACCTCCTACTAGAAAATCTTATGCTTAGACATGGATGAGGTTTTGTAAGTGGTGCCTAAATGGGAACAGAGGGGCCCTTGAAGTTTTAACATCCATCTGGTCTTGAAATATGTTTGTGAGTTACTTCAGGATGGCTTATTGTATGCATCCATTAAGGTGCATTTAGTGGCCATCTCTGCTTGTCTGCCAGTGGATCCCTTCCTTCTTCCTGTCTTTTGGTACAATAGTTCATGAAAGGAGTATTGCATATGTAAACCCCTTGCAAGCAAATTCCTTCTTTGTGGTATCTCAGCTGCATTCTGGATAAATTAACCTTACTACCTTTTGAACCTGTCACTGAGGCTAATATGAAGTTCTTAACATGGAAAACTGTTTTGCTTATTGTTTTGACATCTGCAAGATGAGTCTCTAAGCTGCAAGCTCTCATTGTGGGACAACCTTACTTGATTTTCCACAGGGAAAGGGTTGTGCTGTGCACAAAACACTCTGTCATGCCAACAGTGGTCTCCGTTTTGTCAATTGTAGTTAATAACGTGTTATGGCTTTGCATTTGTAAACATCTTTGTTATTACTGTTAGATGGAAAGGAAGTATTTGATTGTTGTAATATTTCAGTGAAAACAAAATGAAAACTCCAGCAAAGTTGGAACTTCCACTGAGTGACCTCCCAAACCTCTTGTATCAGAGGCACATGGGATATATGCAAATGACCCTTATGAACATCAGGTGTTTCAGCTAATTGGCGATTCTAAATGCCCATGACTTATTGTTGAAATATTTGGAACTGCTATACTAAGACATAAAATACTCATTAGTGATGTTTATGCAGTATATAACCATCAGTTGCAAAAAGTAAAAAAATGTTGTTACGCTTCTGAAAAATGGTGATGTAGTATACAGGCAGTCCCCGGGTTAAGGATGAGATCCCATTTTTTAGTCTGTCCTTAAGTTAAATTTGTATGTAAGTCAAAACACATACATATGGTTCTTACTAAATGTCACTTAGTCAAATGTTTGCCTCAGTGTAGTATTTATTTTATTTTTCTTTGCATATAAAACATTTTAAAAACAATTGCAAACAAAAAAAAATCTTAAAACATAATATTGTATATTGTAGCTATGCTTCCTTGCTTCCTATGAGCTATGCTTCCTGCTTCCTATGAGCTATGCTGCCTTACTTCTTATCGACAAAGTTGGTTTAAGGTATCTTGTTATTAAATGCAATGCTTATGAGGACGTTTTTACACACACACAAACCATACCTCTCAACTGTACAGATTTTCATTGAATGTCCAGATTTCTGCCTCATATTTTTGGTCCATTTTTCATAAAATTTTGGTTGTTTAGCAAAAATAGTAGAAAATCATTAAAGACAGAAGTTAGAAAATAATCACAGACAGACATTTGAGTTTCAGAATTGATACGCTTCAGATAATTCATGCTAATGCAAGACCTATTATTCAACTATTATCAACTTTCTAAGTTTGTAAGAGCAATATTTATTAAAAGTGTCCCAATTTTTGGGTATTTGTCCCACTTTCATTTATGGCTTTGTCCGGATTTTTTGCTCTAAAAGTTTTAGGGGTATGACACCCACACACCCACAACCCCCCCCCCACACACACACACACACATACACACACACACACACATAACCCTACCTATTCCATAACTAACCCCCTCCCCTTATGCAACCATCTACCTAACTGCTGCCAGGATCGCTCGCTTGCTTTCACTCTTAACTCTCTCTGTCATACACACAGTCACTTCTTCATTCATACCTGCATTCACTCATATCGCAACCACTCTCCCGATCTCTCACACACACACACACACACACACACACACACACACACACACACACACACACACACACTCATTCCTCATTCATACCTGCATTCACTCACACATCACTCTCGTTCTTCTGATCTCACACACACATGCACACACACACACACACACACACACACACACACACACACACACACACACACACAACTAATGCACATGCTCAGTTACACACTTTTTTACATTTAGTGTTTTAAATGTTATGACTGTACAAGTTAAGTAACGTCGCGCAAGAAAGCAAGTGCACTGGTGTATTTACAGATTGTCACATACTACCTGTATATTTGAAATTATACTTTCTTAAGAACTGTAATTTTCAATAAACATCAAATGGCTTAATAACATACAAGCCAAAACACTCCTGCATTAGGTTTCCGATGTTTTCCTGAACATAACTATGCAAATTACATCCCTTAATGAAATATAAAACAAATAAGTCCTGCAGTATGTGCTCCACTGTCATGTGCTCCATTGTGTAGTCGCAAGTTATCGACAGGCTTTACGTTTGTTTGTTTTTTTCTCGAGCCAGTAATACTGTATTCTTTGCAAACTTTTGTTTAAATTCTTAGCACCTTATGTTTGACTACCGATCTATGTGCAGGTAAGACACAGAGTTGAAGTTTTTTTTCCCTTTCTTAACTGGAGTGTGACTTTTACCAGTTATAATGTGGCACCGCTGGGTAAATGTACTGCATGCATGAGGCAAGACCTTTGCAATGCATACTGAGCGCATTACAGTAAGAAGTTATAATTCCATATTGATGTCCCTTTGCACAGCAGGGACATCAGTATTCATGACAGCAGATGTAGGAATATTTCAAAGTTTAAAGAGGATGTCAGGAATTCTCGGTGGGAGGTGTGGTTTGGGCGAGACTTGCTACTGCGCATCCTGCGGGGTACTTCTCTAACACAAACCCCAGATTTGGGCAAAGTTTAACTATTTTAATTTCGGATGTCCGTAACCTGGGGACTGCCTGTAGATATATATATATATATATATATATATATATATATATATATATATATATATATATATATATATATATATGTGTGTGTGTGTGTGTGTGTGTGTGTGTGTCTGTCTATCTGTGAGCAACACTACAGTATTAATCAAAACATCAAAACAGCAGATAAACAGGTCAAACAGGAACTGCCACATAGGCAAGAAAAAAAAATTCCCAGGCAAAACTGTTTGTAGTGTGTCGTACCTTAAACCTCTTTTGTATGACTTTTATGGGATATATATACAGATGACCTCTTAAGAACATACAGCAGATGTTCCAGCTACATTGCTTCTGAATACCCACTGACTTTTGATGTTTTTGCAAGTCTTAGTTGTTGTATGAAGGCAATAAAATCCAAACCTGTTTTAAAAATATTGGCATACTTTTCCTCTGAGTTATACCTACCCATCTGTGTATATATCTATCTATATCATGTGGTCTGGTTTACTGTTGCACAGTTTGAAGGTAGCAGTTTATGAAGCAGACAGCATGCAGTCTCGTGTCTTCTTATTGTTTGTAATTAGGACTAGCAGATGTAGCACATGGTAATCAGATAAATGCCAGATGGTGTGCAAAAAAGTACAAGGTTGTACATTATGGTAGGAGAAATCTAGGAAAACCTGTGTTAGAAGTCTAGGAAGACAAGTCATCCATCCATCCACAAGAACCTGAAGGCTTAATAATCACCCCTTGATTGAATTTTATACCGTAGTATAGCTGAGGTTAAAAGGATGCTGTGATAAGGTGCAAAGGTAATGGAGTAGGCACAAGGTATTTTTGGAGCCAAGAAGTTATACTTCTGTTGCACATGTCACTAGTTGCGACACATTTGAATACTAGTAATGCCACATTTGGAATACTATTTTCATTTCTGACGATAGCCACATAGAGAAAGATAGACTTGGCCAGTAGACAGTATGCAAAGAATAGCTGACAAATGGGAAAAGAAAAAAGAGCTGAAATATGAGGGAAAAAAATCAAGACAGCTTGGCATATATGCATATTTTATTTATAAGAGAAAGGAAGTGCATTTTATAAACTTATCGCAGTATAAGGGATTAAGTGAGTGACGTACTTTAACTAAAAGAAAAACTTTCTATCTGCAGCCATAAGAAACTCTTTCACTTCAAGGCAGTTTGACAGAAAACTGAACACTTGATCCAGAAAAGTGATTTATTCCCTATTGATAGTATCAGCAAGAACAAAGTTGAACAGAAGTCACCACGATGCTGTAATTAAACACTATTTATTGATAAAACGAGCGCTTTCACGTACTGCCAAGGTACGCTTCTTCAGGTTTATACATCTGTTTAAACTCAACCATTTTATACAAAAAGCCATCAATCAAATTATGATAATTAAAACCAATTCATCCTCATTTAGTATAATCAATCAATCAAATAATTACATGATTAATTATTCAATCATGTTCCTTACATCTTACTTTTTAAACACATAGTGCGTATTATATTAGGTATAAAACCTAGCTATAGCAAAGCCTGCACTCAAAAAAGTACTGCCTAATAATTTTCTGATAAAAAGAACAAATAATATTATGTGTATATTTAACCAAGATATCTATGCATGTATGAGATGTGAAATATGTATAATTATATGCTCTAATAATCAAAAATATACACCTTATATCTGAATGCATTATATTCTATTTATCATTATATAAAAATAACAAAATACCATGTACTACATTGGAATGGTATAAAATAGATATGTAATTTATATTGTTATGCATAATATATATATAATACATATTATGTTAGGTATCGAGCCTAGCTATGGCAATGCCTGTGTTCAAAAAAGATTTCAAAAATTCAAAAATTCAAAAAATTCCATCGGAACATCTCCTCTATGAAATGAATATAAGTATATATAGAAATATGTGCCTAATAAAATATCTACATATATGAAATATTAAATGCTTAAAAACGTTAAAATATGCATTTCATTAATCTAAAATATATATTTAAGAATATATTATTCATTATTACATGATAACGACAATAACAAATTGCTATAGACTATATGGCAGAAGTTACATAATACAAGTATATAACCTGTATTATTGAACTGGAATATATAGTGATTGAACAGATACATTATGAATTATAATAATACCATCAACCATCTCCTGGTGACTAATAATTCAAGATCTTCATTGATTATATTTGTTACTGATCTGAATCAGTTTCATCTCCGTCTTGCTAATATTGGTTTTATACTTATGGTCTGATTCAATCCTGGTTCAATATGTGCTCTTAACCTCAAAATCCCGTTCAATTCAACAACTTCAAGATAGCCCATATTATTACCCTCTCGTCTATTTGTATAAATTAGTTGTCGAACCCTGAACTTGAAGTGATGGTTGGGAAACATATGGTTATGTTTGGCTAAAGCATTAGTCAAGATGTTTCTCTTTATGTCATAGTTATGGTTATATATACGATCTTTAAGCCTTCTAGATGTTAACCCCACATAATATGCCTCACATGCTTCACATGTGGCCAAATAAACTAAATTCTTAGACTCACAAGTGGCATAAAAATATGGTGTAAATGTATATTCTAAGTCCGGAACCGTAAAAGGTTGAGTCTTGGAGATGAATTTGCACATATTGCATCTATTACATGCATATGTCCCATGTCTTAAGAACTGTCTAATATCCAGACTAAAACCATCCACTTTCTAATTACATAGGATCATTTTCAAGTTTTTACTGTTCCTATACCTGAAAGTGGGTTTAGTACCAACTACTTGTGCTATAGATTTGTCTAACAATAGAATTTTCCAGTTATCTTTAATGATATTATTAATATAATATATATCATTCGTGTATCTGGTGGTAAAAGCCACCTTAGTATTATATTGATATATTTCAAAATCATGCGTACAGGTCCCTTGTCTTGTATTGATATTTAATTCAGGATCAATGATGGAACGTTTTACCTCTTCAATCAGGGCATGTGGATAGCCCCTATCCATGAAGAAATTATGTATCATATCCACTTGTAGATTTCTATCTGCTTCCTTACTACACAAATGTGATATTCTTAATAGCTGTCCCTTAACCACATTATAGAATATATCAGTGGGATAGCAGCCTGGCAGTACGAATCCACAAGATAAACAAGGCTTGAACGCAAGTTTATTTTATTAAAAAAGCGTTTTCGCTGCTTAAAAATTATGCAGCTTCTTCAGAAACAGATTATGAAAACAAGCGCTGAGCTTTTTTTATAAAATATATAAAGGAAGTGGTTACATTACGTCACTTCCTGGAAAATCCTTATTAAAACGCACAGTTTAAAAACACATTATAAAATATACCCAAGGTCACAAAAAAAGGCGTCCGAGGGATAACAAAGTCTTATTAAAATCTTGTTAGCAAGTCACCAAAATGAACATGTAATGCTTTTAATGCTGTTTGTTGGTCTTACGTTTGTTCACATTATAGAATATATGACGTGGGTGCATGCTGTTGTAATGGAGAATGGCATTTCTCCAGCATGGTTTTCTATAGATGGTAGTGGAAATAGAACCATCTAGTTCTTTTAAGATGGTAACATCCAAAAAATCTATTTTGTTAATAGACTGCTCCACCGTAAATTTCAAGAAATCAGTGGTGGGTTCTAAATAAGAAATCAGCTCGTTGAGTGAATCTTCACTCCCATTCCATAATATTAATATGTCATCCACAAAACGTCTGTATAAGAAGACGTTCTTGAATGACATACTTTTGTATAGGAACCTATTTTCCCACTGATGCATCACTAAATTAGCGTAAGAGTTCGCACAGGGAGTGCCCATGGCTACTCCCCATACTTGTGCATACAACTTGTTCTGAAACAGAAACATATTGTTATTCAAGACTATTTCTAGTAAGGTACATATCAATGTTTGACAGGCTTTATCAAGTGTTCCATCTATGTGCAAAAACTCCCTGATAGCCTCTAACCCATAGTCATTAGGGATGCTTGTGAATAAATTCTTGACATCCATCGATACAAAGATAGTGGAAGAAGAAATATCTTGGGTAACTGCTGTACTCTGTAACTCATTCAATAACCCATAGGTGTCCTTTAATATAGTAGGTATTTTTCTGACTATAGGCCCCAGTTTAGATTGAATAAAGATGGAAATCTTTCTGTCACCCATTGTTCTCCTGATACTATGGGACGCATGGGAGGTGGAAAAATTCCCTTATGTACCTTTGGTAGAACTTTTATCACAGGTATAAGAGGAAAGTCTATTAAGAGATACTCATATAACTCTTTATCTATCTGTCTGCACATCAATAGGTCATATAGGGAATCTTGTACATGTTTTATAATGTGTATAACATCCCTTTTCTCTATAGATTTGTAAGCAGCATCATCATTAAGCATATTAGACATCAACTCTACGTACATGGTAGTTTCCATCATAACTACTCCACCACCTTTATCAGCTGGTTTAAAGGACAACTCTGTCATGTTCTGTAAATCTCTAAGACATGATTTCATATTAGTATTCAAGTTATAGAATAACTTATTTTGTTTACCCTTAGAGAAATATGCATACAGATCTTTTTCACAAGCTTTGATAAAACATTCAACATTATTAGGAAAAGGTGGTGTAAACATACTCTTATTCCTATAGTTCTTGTTGACATCAAAATTTGCTGTGTGAACATCTTTAAAATGTACCTTAAGTGCTATGGCTCTTGCAAACAACCGCAAGTCAATCAGCAATTCCGAAAGATTGCTGCCTTGAGAGGGAATAAAGGAAAACCCTTTATTCAACAGTTCTTCTTCATCTATAGAAAGTTCACGCGTTGTAAAACTGAAGACAAGTTGTTTCAGTTCCTGTTTGATAGTATATTAGCCAAGAAACCTGGAAAAATAGTGTGTGAAGCCTGGTTCCATAGTGCAGAGAGTTGAATCCCTGTGTGTGACCCAAGCTACCAAGGTTTGATTAGAAGACGTTGTACTGGAGGATCCAGGCATGGAGAGGCAGAAATGAAAGGGCAAGATCAGCTCACCTGTTCTTGGAGAGTGGGGAGGGTTGCATGCACTTGGGCACACTGTTCATTGTAATATTTCTTTGTGAAGTCTGTGAAACATTGTCTCGTGCTTCAGGGTTAGAAGGCAGGGCTGCCTGACGGTTATGGCCCCTGTAGAAGTGAGGAACACCCTTTGCAATTAGCCCACAACACACCCAGTTCCCTTATGTAGCTGTTTGCAAGGACATTAGGGCAAAAAAGGAAAAAAACACAAACCACAACAGATGGCTGGTTATGGCCCCTGTAGAAGTGAGGAACACCCTTTGCAATTAGCCCACAACACACCCAGTTCCCTTACGTAGCTGTTTGCAAGGACATTAGGGCAAAAAAGGAAAAAAACACAAACCACAACAGATGGCTGCCTTAATGATGACTCACCCCAGTGATAAAGAACAACTGGGCTAATTTGCTGGGAGGGGGTTGATGATCATCAGACAGTGGGGGCACTCAGTGAAGAAGCCTTAAAGTTATTTGTGGTTTTACTTTTCTTGAAGAAGAGAAGGATAAAACAATATCTGTTAGAGAAAAATGACTGAACTGTCGTGAACCCAAACAAGATTTGTCATTTATTCACCGTGTGTTCTTTACAGGGGCACAAGGTCCTACACAGATTATAGATGCCTGCAGTAGCATAGCTAAGAGTGGGTAAGAGGGGCAAATGCCCCAGGCACCAAGTGCTGGGGCCACGATCAGCTGATCCCAATATGTGTTTAATACAGTACCGGCTTTTAAAAGCCGGTATTGTATTTGCAGTCAAACCTGAGCACTGTAGTACTCTGTGTATGGTCTAAACTGTACAGTTTGCTATGATATTTTTTTGTACATAAAACCTGAGTAGTGTAGCATTCAGTGCAGGCAGGGTATAAACTGTAGCAAGCAGCTTGGCATATTTTAAAAAGAAGAACATTTTTTTAATCAAAACAAGAGTGAAGGCAGGGTATAAACTGTAGCAACTATTTGCTATATTTGTAGAAAGCATTTAGCTATATTTTAATAGAAGACTTTTTTAATTAAAAGAAGTTGAAGGAGGGTTAGGCAGGTCACAGAAATGGGACTTGAATGGATGGGGCAGAAGTGGGGGATGTTGTGCATCTGGCCACCTGGACGGTGTGCCAGTAGAAGGAATGCCCATTATTTGTTTGTTGTTTTTTTTTTTTTGCTCTTCACTTGAGGAGCTGAGGGTGTGGAGCGAGGTGCTTCTTCATAATACTGCCCCTTAGAAAGCTAAGGAATAGAGCTAAAGCCTGTGGGCAGGGTTCATAAACAAGCACTAGATGTCTACACAGAACTAATTTTCCAGGAGGCCGCTTTATGAAGTGGCCCAGTGCTAATTCGACTTAGCAGGAATTGACTAGTGCTAACAGTTTGAACAAAGAACTGCATAATTAAAGACAGGTGTAGCAATAGCAAGATAAATAGTGCCAGACTGCTGCATGGCAGGAGCAGCACTATAGTAAGGTACAGCCCACAACTGAAGTGATAGACACCAATAAGTCAGGTAAGCATGACCAAGTCAGTATGTGTGCTGACATGCGCAATGTAGTACCACAATGTGAGTGTGCACAGCAAAATGCCAGCCCTGTTCATCAACTGAATGGGAAGAAAATGGGGAGATCAGAAGTAGGAAAGGGGAAAACACCAAAAAGAGATAAATACACAAGGATTACCATAAGGTATGAAAGACTGTGGGGAGGAAGACTAATTTTTTGTTGTAGGAAAAAGAGAGCTTTTTATAAGATTTAACAGGGGTAGATGGGGAAGTTACTGAGTAATACCTATAGATGGGATAAAGGGAGAAGGGTGGGTAGCAGGGACAGACAGACAAACAATGCATAACCAGACAGGGGCAGTATATGCAAAAACGTTGGGAAGGACAGTATATGAATGCAGAGGGTTGGACAAGTAGTGATGGGGAGGTTAGGCGAGGAAAGGAGAATGGGGAATGACACATAAGGAAGGAAAAACTTCAGGATGGGATAAGTTTGGGTCCTGGCATGTTTGGATGACAGGCCGGCCTAAAGGACAACAAACCCAAGCATCACTCACCTCAGTGGCCAGTGTTATAGGTTGGTTGTTTCTTCAGTGGACCAATGACTGAAGCCTGCTTGGCCACATTACTTCACTAGTCATGTCGGAAAGCAACCTTGCTAAGCAGGGCATCCAGTTACCATTGCAACTTGACAGCCACCCGCCTCTAAAACTGATGATCAGAGATCAGGAGATAACCCCTACAGTCCACTTTCAGATGAGGAGCCTTCACCCCCCACAAGAAGCAGGCACAGAGGACACCACTGGCCAGTGGCAGACTTGTCAGCCACTGGCATCCCAGAACCAGATGCACTGTCAAGTGTAAACCAAGGTAACAGAGGCCTCAGCTCTTCTTCCACAACTGGACTTGCAGAAAGATGACAAAAGGTAAAAAAATGATTACATACATATGCAATGAAGAAGATCACAGCTGTACAGTGGATTGGCACAGATGCAATATGCACCCCACTGCCAAAAGAGGTGTTTCCACCTTCTGCATTACTGAAACATATTCAGCTGCTGCTGGGAAACCATGTATATACCCTTAATATTCTTAGTATACATGTGAAACAGTTAAGATAGTAGAAGGCAAGGTACTAAGGCAGTGCTTATAAGATATTTTAGGCTTCCTCTCCTGAACTTCTGTTTACCACTGATGAAGCAGGTCAGGGTGACACCAGTTCAGGTGGCTGCACAAATCACGGCGCAATGACAGTTGTTTACAGACAGTTTCATTAGCATAGCTGCCCCACTGAATGGGGGCAGCTTGTTAATGCGATATAAAAGTCTGGCACCATTTTGTGCAACACTGCTTAGTACCATTTATTTGAGAAGCAGGGAATTTCAGGAATAATTCTGCAGACTCTGAGTTTCACAGAGAGCCCTGCCCAGTAAAGTACATCTGCAAGAACAGCACACCCTTCAGTGGATGTCACTGACAGTAGATGCAGTAGATTTGAATGTGTGTGTGTGTGTGTATGTGAGTATAACTCAGAACCCATGCCACAAGCAAGCCAATGTGCTTAGCTCTATAAAGGACAAACAATGTGCACTGAAAACTTTGGAAACAGCATGTGACCGAGGGTATGGAGTGCCAAGGCCATGCAGATGTTTTTATTCAATCTTAAATGCTACTTACTGTCTAATAAATATTCAACTAGTATAACTCAATGATCACATGAATAATGTCAACATATGTTGTAATTCTTATAAATGTCCTGGCAGCACTATTTTGCACCACCTAACAGTAGTCAAGCCTGAATAGCAGAAAGGCATAAGACAGTTTTTCTCAGTCTCTCTCTGTCTATCAGATGAACTCACACGGTTGTGAAAATAGCCTATCTTTTAAACATTAACTATATATGAAAAAACACTACCAGATTGTGTATGGACAAAATAGATGCATACAATGAAGTGCTTTTTTTGTTGTTGGTGTTTTTCAAATGGGTGGATCGTGGATCTGACTATAATAAGCCAATCTCTAAAATGTAGAGATCAGCTTGATATATTGAAGTGCCTTTTTTTTTTTTGCTGGTTTATGGTACCAGAACAGAGAGCTGATAGAGCCAAGTGTGCTTTTGCTCCCCCTACCACATTAATATAGGCTTTTCCACTGCTTTGGCTTCCATTCACCCCCAAACGATACACTTTAGGGGAACTGCCAATCATCCAAATTGCCTGTAAATATGCATTCTGTGTGTGTGTGTGTGTGTGTGTGTGTGTGTGTGTGTGTGTGTGTGTGTGTGTGTGTGTGTGTGTGTGTGTGTGTGTGTGTGTGTGTGTGTGTGTGTGTGTGTGTGTGTGTACATGAACGGGTCTATATGACTTGGTCGACAGTTCATATGGTCGACTGTTTATTTGGTCGACAGTTCATTTGATCGACAAGCATTTGCCCCCTTCCCCAATGTTGTGTGACCCTGGAGTTGATATATATAGTTGGGGGGGTGTGGGGGGCACAATGCTTGTCGATCAAATGAATAAACAGTCGACCATATGAACTGTCGACCAAGTCATATAGACCCACATGAACGCGTGTCTGTGTCTGTCCATCTGTGTATGCTTGCCTGTCTGTCTGCCCAGTGATGGATTCTCAGCCCATCCAGGCATGCAGAATTAGTTTCTCTGCCTTATTTACTTTAAATGTTGGGTTAGGTTTTAGTTACTTCATGATTTTCATTGCATTTAATGGGGTCTCCATTGCTTGTTTGAAATTCAATAGTATTAGTCCCAAAATTGCAACAAATTAAGTGCAGTTAGGAGAGACTATATACGAAGTCTGAAATTGCTGAATCTTGAAGAACTCACCCTTCTCTGAGGTATAGCAGTTTTGGAATTAGTATGTATAAGTAGTTAGAAATAAATGAATTTTGTAGCATGTTCTATTTTCGTTTGTGTGATTAACTGCATGGCAAGATAATTATGTGATGTTTGTATTCAGTTATTGAAATCATTTCATGTTAATGCACCCGTTTCCCCTGGTTTATGTCTTGTGGTCTCGTGTCTTTGATATCCATAGCTATAAAAATGTATATTATTCTGCAATGATATGGAGTTACTTACAAATATAGGAGTACATTGACATTAGACTGAAAACACCCTGAAAGTAACACAGTTAGCTTTGGATTACAACCTTTTTTTCCTGACTTTGACACCACTTTTGCTGCAATTTCATCTTCTATCTTTCTGTAGTCACTAAGTTAGGGCATTTGTTTGAAGAATGCAATGCATGTAGAAGCTCTCATAATTTTACTTTGATAATATCAGTGTACAGTGATACACTGATAAAACTTAAATTTGAGATGTTGGTTCAACTTTCCATCCTGGACTAATCGCTTTAACACCAAGGAAACTGCAGCTCTGAAAGAAATTATAGCCTTATCTGTTTTGAGCTTGGAACATGAGAATAGTCAGGCACTGTTGTAGAAACTGACTTTCAGTGGATCTTTTTTTTCCCAAATACCTAATCCTGTAATGATTAAATTAATTCAGATAGTTTTACTGTTCCTGGAAATCCGTAGTTAAAATCACTTCATTTTCTTGTTTCTGTTTTGATTTTCTTTATTTTCATGTTTGTTTTTTTTATTTCTGTTGTGTTTTAGTCATGTTGACTACTTGACTTGTCTGTATTTGTGTACTCTAAATGCAGAATCATACCTCTCAACCTCTTAGAGTAAGGAATCTTGACAAAGTCAAGTGGTACAAATAGGGACACTTTTGAAATATTGATCTTACAAACTTAGAAAGTTGATAGAATAACAGGTTTTGCATTAGCATGAACTTTCTAAAACTCAAATGTCTGTCATTATTTTCTAACTTCAGTCTTTAATGATTTGATTTGTCAATAATTTTCCAGGCAGCCACAATTTTATGAAAAACGGACCAAACATATAAGGCAAATGTCTGGACATTCTGTAGAAATCTGTGCAGTTTAGAGGTATGTGCAGAATCCCTCTGCTTCTAAACTGCTCTGTAGGCATAATAATTTATATTCTTGTGTTACTGCTGACAGCAGGTAAAAACTGAGATAAGACGATATGGAGAAGATATGGCGAGACCAAAGAATAGGTTGCAAGATATGCTTTGAGCAATGAATAACTGCTAAAATAATCTATCACATAACTACGTCTAGAAAAATGTAGGCTAAACAAGACTGAATTACAAACCTTGAATTCTTGTACAGAAAATTTCAAAAAAATACTTTTATCCTATTCTGCAGTAAGTTACACACGAACTTATAAAATTAGTCAGAACTTTAAAGGCTGTGTGGAAGTCAAAAATCTTAAACAAACATAAAATCTTCTGAAGAATCTGTTTGTAAATACTATAGGTTCATAGGTTCTTACTATTCAGTTGATCAAGTAGATCATTTGCACTTAGCCACTGCAAATCTCACTGTTTCTTAGACATTTCTGTGAGGTTTTGTAGGGTCAGACCTCGGGGTGTATTTGAGGTTACACATCAATTTGTCTGACTTACACTAGAAGAGGGTTAGGGAGTTACTTTGATATAGAGAGGAAGTATTTTCCAGATGAGAGGAATTCTTTGCGAAAGGTATCTGTCCCACCTACAGGTTCTTTTTATATAAGATTGGAGGTTTAGGTCTCTTGTACAAGTTTTCATGGTGTTACAGATTTTACGAACATGTAGGAGGCCAATTACAAAAAGTTGCATTCCAAAGCTAATTTAGAACACGTTATTAACATTTCATTGGAAGATAAATTTGAAGATATAGAAAAGGACCAAGCAAAAAAATATTCCTCTCAAACTGTAAGCACAAAATCTGGACAAAGCAAAAATAATGAGACGACAAAGGCCCAAAATCAGGGACAAATTTTAAATACTGCCCTTACAAACATGCAAAGTTGATAATAAGCTTTGTGTTAGCATGCATTTGCGGAAGGATGTGAAGTCTAAAATTTAAATGTATGTCATTATTTACAGACTTCAGTCCTCAAGGATTTGCCACAAAACCACACATTTTATGAGTTACAGGCCAAAAATATAAGGCAAAAATCTGGATCTTCTGTGAAAATCTGGACAGTTGAGAGGTATGGAAAGAATGCGTTTAGCAACTTAGATGATTTAGCAGTTTTCAGTACTCTACAGTTCACATCTGCATTTCTAAAAAAAATCTTGGAATGCAAGCATTAAAGATGGAATAATATTTGCAAGCATTCCATAGAACTAAAGAAGTCTTCAAATCCATCTGTTCTGAATAAGAAATGAAAGTTAACAGATATAAAACTATATCTGAACTGCCTTTAATTAAATGTTTAATGTTAGTATCTGGTATTATTTCTGCTGCTGTTCTGCATTCTTTTAATTTCCACCCAAAACTTAGCAAGAAGTTAGTTAATGCAGTGACTCATTTATCAAAAGATCAATAAACAGCCATAAAGTAATATTAAAAGACTCCATCGATCCACAACCGCTTTTTCCCACTTTTACATATGGGGTCAGGATGTCACTTTAACAGCGACAGTCATTTAAAGCCAAGTGTCTGGTGTAGAAGAACAACACTGGCAGAACCAGACAAATAGAATTCCAAGAGATGGGTGGCTAGCCATGCCAGTGTTGTTCTTCTACACCAGACACTTGCATCCTCACTCACATCTAGGGCCAATTTAGAGTGTCCAATCCACCTACTGCATGTCTTTGGAATGTGGGAAGAAACCGGAGCACCCAGAGGAAACCCACGGGAACACAGGGAGGACTTGCAGACTCCACACAAAAAGCGCCTCAGCCAAGAATCAAACAAGGGAACTTCTTGTTATAAGGCGACAACACTATCCACTGCACTGCTGTACTGCCCTTCATATTAAAAGACTGAAGGAAGGATAATAAAGACAGTTCACATGTATTACTTTACAGAATGGTGTTGTCTGTTATATAGGTGATAATAAAAAGCAAAATACATGCTCTGCACAAGGACTATGGGCCTGATTCCAAAGATCTGCTCTTGGTGTAAGTGACCTACACAAGAGTAAGCCTGCTTTATAGTTAGGTATAACACTGGAGTAAATCTCTTAACACTGAGAATAATTCCTTTGGAATCTGGCCCCATGAAAAGAAGTTAATTTTAACAAAGATGGACTGAAGTTTGCTTTCTAAAAAGCATGAGGCAAAGATGGTGGAAGTGGGAAGGGATGCACTGAAAAAGCATGTGGTTTTAGAGATCATGTAAGTTTTCTTTTTTAAATCAACAGCAATTAAACATTTTGATTGTCAATGTACTTTTGAAGTGCTATGGTTTCATCTTAAAATCAGCTCCCATCTAACAGGAGATTGCTGGTCTGCTGAAAATGGTTATTATTCCTATTAGAAGTAAAAGTATTAAGTGCAAAATTGGCTCCTTCTTCTAAATGTTAATGTTGCACTCCTGTATACCTTTGTCGTATTACCTATTTTTTTATATATTTTTGTTACTTTAGACACTGTGTTTCTGGAATGGGATTAGGAAATGGACATTTACAAGTTCCAGAAGAAGTAAATGATGATAATGTCCTTTCACCAGAAGCCTGTTATGAATGCAAAATTAATGGTTACCCAAAACGAGGAAGGAACCGTAGAAGTGCCAATGAAACATACAGTGCAGAATCGGATGTTAAGGTATTTTTGATCTCATTTTCACAGATATGACATTTTAGTGATGTACTCCGTGCTTGTTATGCTGTGACACGATTTACCACCATTGTATCGCATGTCATCTCAAAAGCAAAGTGTATTAAATTAATTTGAGAATCTCTTGGAATTCTACTTGTCTGGTTCAGGCAGCACAAGTCTTACATGATGCTTGCTTCTGAGAAAGAAGTTGTCTAACTCTTTCTCTGGCAGACTTTCTCGTAGTAATGAAAATGAAGCATTATAGAAGGCAGTCTGCAGCTCTAAACTGTGCTTTTTCAGAGTTTAACTTGTTGCGCTTAGATTGCAACTCAGTATAAAGATTTAGTGCAAGACATTGTGTTAGTGAGATCAGTGACTGCAGGAAAAGACTGTAGCGCACACTGGTGTGCTGTGTTAGTTTACAAAGCTGAAGACATGGTTCAGCAACCAGGAGAGGACAGACCCTGTAGGAGCGCATACAGGAGAGTGGTTCGAGCAGTCAGAGACTAAAACTCAAATAATCACAGGCAGTGTCAGTAGAAAGATGTCAGACATATGTCTTGGAGTCGCCATGAACATAGTTCTATCACAAGCCTTTATTGTTGTTTTATAATGCACAGTAATAACCACGTTCAGTAAGGTGCAAATGGTTACATCTGTAGGTACCAGACAGACAAAAACAGTACATGCAGTCCCATTACAAAGCAGTATGTTTTAAAATTCTTTAGAGTGTATAAACTCCCATTTCTAACAAGGCTTGCTCTTTTGGAGTTAAGCTACTTTAACCAGTAAGTGGGCATAATTCACTGCCATCCTTTGTGTTTGTTGCCTAGCCAGTATTTCAACTACATTGTCTCCCTAGGACACACTCCAAGTCTTCCTAAATATATATTCTATTGTATGGTACTGCACAATCTGAAGGTAAATGCTGGTTAAGCTCTGTCTCTTTTCTGATTTGAACTTGTTACAACCAGTATGTTAGATGAGAAAGGGCTGGTGGTAGTGGCCTGATAATACTTTATTAAAGCATGTGGCATGGTAGAACAGAAAAAGTAGTGACCAAAACGGAAATTGCAACAATTACAGTAGCAGGAATCAGTGGTGGGCCATGTTAGTTAGCACCTACCATAAGGTGATCTAAGCTGTTATTTATACCCTGCAAAAATTATAAATAAGCTGGTAAAATAATTACACTGGGGCAGCGTGCCCCTGGTTAAGGAAAAAGCAAGATATCACTGTCACAGAGCAGAGTGGAAAAGTAGGGAGTTTGCATTTTACAGTCGTGGATGGCTGTTTCTGACAGGGGTACATGTAGTTCCACTGTACAGTCATTTGTTATGAGGACACTCACATTCCATTTTGAGAATGTAATGCATTTACATATGGTACAACTGTATAATTTTCAGTGGAGTTTTTCTTTAGTTAACCTAGCTTTAATGGGGTTGATACCAAAGACTGCCACAGTAAAAGCACTGTGCTGTTTTCCTAAACAATAATTACATTTTTTCTAAGAAGACATTGCATACAACCCTGATAAATAAGACAAGCCCACAGCATGCAAGGCTGTATTCCCTGTTCGTTTCCAAATTTTAACAGTTAGTGTACATCTTCTTTTGGATTTATAAACATGTGGGAATGCTGACACTAGTGTAGCTTTTTGAAATGGGTGTAAAAACTATGAAGATACTGTATCAGAGTCAACACAATATCCTGTTTAATTTGACAGGATTAATATATTACTGCCATTAAGTCTGTGGTGACTGGTCTAATGTGTGTGCAACTATGATGAGGCCTTACTATACTTGGACTGTTGCTCTAGGATTCAGAAAGCTTTAACATGGCCATTTTTCCAACTCACTGTAGTCCTTTACAATTCTCAATCTTGCCTACCACTGAGGTTTCTCATTGGCAGAGGCCTCAGCATGGAGAGCAGCCCTGCTGGTCAAAACACATGCTAATGAGGCAACTTGGGGGAGTGGCTGATTCTAATTAACCATGTGCTGTCCCCTGGACTTGGGTCAGTGGATGGCTGTGTGTGTATGTGTGCATCTTGGTAGGGCATGAAGACAGATGAGTGTGAGTGTATATGTGTGTGTGTGTGTGTGTGTGTGTGTGTGTGTGTGTGTGTGTGTGTGTGTGTGTGTGTGTGTGTGTGTGTGTGTGTGTGTTTGTGGCTGACTGTAGGGGGTTGTCTTTGCTAATAAGATGATTGGGCCACCAGGGAATATGCTATTGCTGTCATGTCTGACATAGCTAGTGTTAAACAAGGGCAATTGGGAGAAATTGTAATGAGCTGACAATGAGGTCTTTCATATTACAACATAAGCTCTGAATTGCATTTGCTAATTGTCGCATAAATTGACTTACCTCCATAGACAATTTATGTGAGTGATGAGAATCTTTCTGAATCCTAGGGTTGGTTTGAACATTGCAGAGATTTTTTTGTTTCTTTGTTTTTGATACATAATAAAAAAGCATTATTATTATTTTGGTCAAGTATCTTTAAGATATGATTTTTTTAATTCTTCCATTACTCTGTGCGGCCATGTGTTGTTTGCTGCATGTGAATCTTTAGCAAAGATATTTGACTATTGTTTTTGAAAAATATGTATGCTTTCTATATGCGAATGCAACAAATGTCACTTTTATCCATTACTACGTATTACACACCCATGGGTGTTTTTTGCACCCTTTCATCTGCCTCATCTTTCATCCAGTTGCAACTTGTCAAACAGTGTTATTAAATTCCATGTAGTATAATATACTCATTTTGCTGTACAGTTGTGTATGTATGTGGAACTCAAATTTCTCTTTTTGTATCTTTTTTGGCATTCTCACAAAACCAAGCCTAGTGGCTTCTGTGCTTGCACTCACTTGGCCAATTCATTCCGCAGTCACAGGAGCCTGGGATTACTAGATAGCTGATAGCCATATGGTCTACTTGTTGCTGCCCAGGAATCCCCCATGAGTTTATCCACTCAAAGTGAGAGCCAGGCGATTGGGAGTGGTCCAGCTTTGTTAGTCCTGTGGAGCAGCCTACCCTCTTCCCTGGTGAAGCACCCTTCCTCCCCTGTGTCAGTTCTTCTGAGCTCTGCTACAGCTGTCCTACAAGATTTTCCCTTGGTTGCAAATGTGACTTCCACATGGCAGTGTGGCTCAGCAGACTCAAGCTCCGTGGGCTAGACACTTAGTCTTTCCATAAAATGTTATCTATGTGGCCGCTAACTTCCTGTGTTGGCTCCTCCAGGCTCCCAAGCTGGAACTCAATTTTCTGATTTTTTTTTCCTTTCAAAATGTATATTAAATGAAGATTTGTTATTATAATTTCTAATATCCTAGATCTCTTACATCACCTTATCAAGATCATTCTACAATGTCATAGCATAAAAGAAAATCATAGTATCCTACTCATGTCCATTTTTTAATGATTCTTTTAAATTCCCTTTCTGTGTGCTATTGAGCTTCCCCCTATCATCCACCCCATCTTTCCTCACCTATGTAGAGTAATTTCCACCAATATAAGCTGTTCCTTTGGACCTTCATGATGGCTGCACACTGAGAAACAGTTTAAGTTTAGCTCTTTCAATGTGAAAACTGAAACTCAGAAGAGACAGCCAGTGAACTCATGTTTTGCGGTAAATTTCAGTAACTGGCTATTAAGTACACTGCCTGGATGCCATCAAAAAAAGAAATTAAGAGAACCTGAAAGAAAGTCAACCACAAACACTGAGGAAAAAACACTGGGAAGAATTATTCAGCTGTTCAGCAAAAAGCAGTGCAAGCTCCAGCTTTGGTGCAAGACATGACTTCCAGGAACCTAGAGGAAAAAAAAAATAAGTCAAATGTATTCAGAGCTGATTAAAATAAAGGAAACACTGATGGAGTATATCAACTCAAATAATAAAAGGTTGAAAATGGAAGAAGCTTTAAACAGATATTCAGATGAGATGATAAAACTGCAAAAATCAGAGGTCAAAATAAAGAAAAGGCTGGCTGAATATGAGACTGCTCAAGAAGAGATGTTTCAAAAAATAATAGAATTAGAGGATACAGCACGCAGACAAAACTTGAGATTTTCTGCTTGTATTAATTTTATGAAAGCGCAAATAGGCAACTGGACTAGTATTCTACAGCAGGAGTTGTTAATTGAAAGGGCAAATTATGTGTATGCTCCAAACTTGGCCATGAGAAAGCAAGATAGACCTTTAATAGTAAAGATGCAATCTTACCAGCAGAAGGAGTTGATTCTGACAAAATGCGGCACAAAAACAAAGTACTAAAAGTGGGAGACAGTAGAGTGTTGAAAATGATTACTGACTGTACATCAGGCAGAAGAAGAGTAAATTTGTTCCACTAATTAGGGAATGTAGAGAAGCAGGCATGAGATTCAAATAGCTGTATCCAGCTATCTTCAGAATATTCATTCTTGGAGGAACAAAATTATTTTTTGATGTAGAAGATACTAAGGAGGAAATACAAAACTTTGTCCACCAAAAAGTAAAAGCAGGAGATTCTTCTTCTTGTTCTTCTGGTAATAAAGACCACAAAGAGACCATGCCAGTAAAACCTTTCCCAGCTTTTCAACAGAAAATGCTTGAGAGACAGAAAAAAAACACAAGAGTTGACTAGAAGAACTGAGAGTACATTAGAAAGGAAGCAGAGACAGGATTTGGGAGATGGAGATAAACAGGAATAATGGCAGCAACTACAAATTGACGAATATGTGTGGGATTATAAAGCATTAATGAAATTTGTGAAACATAACAGAACAAGGAAACCTTGAAATATTGGACTTTTTTGACATTGTTAAACTTGTAGGGACTGTAAAGCATATGGCCTACGTCATATCATTAGTGTTTGGAGGAACACTTAGGAGAGGGGAAAAGGAAGAAAAGAGTTAACTGCAAATAAAACAATTTTTTATTCTTAACAGAAATATTTGTATAGTGCAAGATATCTGCATGTTATAAAGTAAAAGTGTTTCGGTTATTTTCAGGTGTAATAGAGATACTAAAGTAAACAGGTGCCAGTGTTTTTTTCCTACTTTTCTCTTTTTCCTTGTTCAGTTTTAAGAAATGTAGGCACTGCAATGTAAAAAAAAAAGAAAAGGAAGAAAATTCTGTTCAAAAGAGTATGATACAAAAAAATGATGTGCTTTTTCTCATTCTTGCATAGTGAAATGACTGGATTAAGACTCTTGTGTTTATCTAGTAACAAGTTTTAAGAGAATGCAAATAAATAAAATAGAACAAATAATATAATAAACCTCTCCTGTAGCAAATAAATAAATGAATAAATACTTGCAGAAGCAACTCTGTGTCTGGTTCTCATGTCTCAATGGAGACAATCTGATAAAGAGCAATAAAAACAGAATACTTATTGCTTTTAATAGCTTTCTTTCAATGGCTAGTAGATAATATTTTCTGAAAACATTCCACTGTTTTCTCATTCTGGGAGAGCAATAAAGATAAGACAAAACCACACAGCACTTAGTAGAAGCACAGGCTCTACCTTGCATTTTAGCGTGAATAACCTTCCTTTTAGGTTAACCCAAGTCTGTGAGTGTGACTGTCACTGTTACTTTGGAACAATTGTTCCTATTAGGAAGGAGAAACTTTAACATTTAAAGGTGTACATAGTTTTGTGTGTTAGTATTAAGTTACTAGGTTTTTGGGGTGTATTGGGGTTTATTTTTTGAGGGCTTTCCATAAAACAAAAAGTTTTGTAAGATGTGACATAGGCTCAAATGGATATGACAAGAAACAACTATATGAAAGGTCAACCTGACAAACATTAGTATGTGCATGTAACAAAAAAGCTGGAAATAGATACTTAACAAAAAGCTGTTACAGGTGGAAAAAATAACTATTTAACATAATGACCCTTTCGATACTATCTTTAAATATTAATGGTGTCACAGATATATACAAAAAAGGAGTAGTGAACTGTATGAAAACATGTAGAATAAAAATAGATATACTAGAGGTCTACCAAAGCCAAATTTGAGGTAAGTTTGGCCTCCCAGGCCAAGGACAACCACAAAGCATTCTTTAACTATGTCCACAACCTCAAAGGAATTACATTGTTGTGTGCAGAGCTTATTGTAAATGGAGCCACCTATACTGATCCAGAAGACAGAGAAAACCTCCTTGCTGATAAATTCAGCTCCAACTTTACCCCTCTCTCCCCCTCAACTTTCCCTCAGGAAATATCATCAAAAATAACTTCCCCTACTATTACTAGGGAACAGGTCCTTAATGCTCTCTGTAAGACCAAGAACACTGCATCAGTGGGCACAGACAGTATCCCAGGATGCCTACTAAATAGCATGAAACATGACCTATCAGGGCCTCTTGAATTACTATTTAACTGTAGCCTCCAAACAGGTTTCGTGCCTCGTGAATGGAGAAAGGCAACAGTCATGCTTCAGCACAAAGGTAGGCTATAGACCCATAAGTCTTACTAGTCTTATTTGTAAAGCCATGGAAAGAATTATCATGAAGATGATCAATAGAGATATAGTAAACCTCCAGACATTGGACCCAACCCAGTTTGATTTTGTCAAGGGCAGAGCATGCCTTCTGAACCTGGTCGACTTCTTTGAGAAGGTCACCAAAGCAATGGATGAGGGCAGAATGGTTCACAATGCCTGCCTTGACCTCGCCAAGGCATTTGACACAATATCCCACTCAGGCATTGTTGACAAACTCAAGAGGTTAGGTACAAACCCGTATATCACCCAGTGGATAGCCAACTGACTGACAGGACCCAGAAGTTAGAATTGGGGTGTCCACCTCTACAAAGAGGCCAGTCACAAGTGGAGTCCCTCAGGGATTAGTCCTTGGACCGCTCCTTTTTGGCATTTACTTCTGAGAAGTCAAGGCCAATGTCAGTGGTCTCTGGCTAACTAAATTTGCAGACAATTGCAAATTAGGAGCTGTCATTGAATCTTATACTGGTGTCAGATCCATGGACTAAAACTAAATGCCAATAAATGCATAATAGCATCCTTTGGAAAGTCATCCATCCCTGGTAACTATCATATTGACAACACACCCCTTAAAGTTGACCCAGTAGTCAGGGACTTAGGGACACACATAGATAGTAATCTAGCCTTTGACCATCATGTGTCTACAGTGGTGAGGAAATCATTCTGTGTTACAGAACTTATAAAAAAAAGATATAGCATCTAAGTCCAAGGAAGTCATTGTTCCACTGTATTTGGCATGCATCAGACCTGTCTTTGAGTACACTGCTCCCTTTGCTGTGTACCTAACCAGGCATATCCAACAACTGGAATGTCCACAGAGGTTTCTCATTAAAAGAATACAGGGCATAAGTAAAATGTCCTGTGCAGACTGCCTCAAGGCCTATCCCTGTATTTTGTCTCCTACAGGCTTTTGAGGGGAGATCTATGCCTGGCATACAAGGCATTGTCAGACCTCACTCTGATGGACCTCCTTCATATCCACAAAACAGACAGCACCAGAATTACCTGTTCTAAAGACTTAAACATTGCCTGTGATATAAATACGACCTGGTGGAGAGATAAGTATGTATCCCAGAGACTACTGCGTTTATGGAACAGGCTTCCCATCCATGTAAAGCAGAGTTCCTCCCTAACCCAATTCAAGGGCATCTTGGACAATTGGATGGGAAACCAAAAATATATCCCTGGTTTGGCAACTATGTCTCTAATTGATACAGGTGACCTGTAAATGTTTCATCTCCCAGGCCTATGCTTATAATTATCAAAGGTATCAGAACGTGTCAGAGATTTAGAATGCATGGCTAGGCTTAAAAGGCCCTTGTGGTCATTAGCCTAGTAAACACTTATGAACACCTATGAGACACATTTGGAAAGAACTGAATCTGTGAATTTGATAAAGAAAAGTTTTCAAGACAGTTATTCAGCGAAATACCTGGGACAAAAAAAAAAAGAAGAGTACTTATATTAATTGCAAGAGGAGCTCCAGTAGTGATAGAAGAGGTTAAAAAAGATAATCGTGGTAGATATGTAGTACCAAGGGCTACTGGCAAGGAAGGAGCATTACACTGGCATGTATTTATAGTCCATCTAAAATTGCTATAATGAAGCTTAAGAAAATTCTGGGAGAAATAATTTGTTTTCAGCAGGGAATATTACTTACAGGTGGGGACTGGAATTTGATTTGCAGCAGAGAAGATGTGTCTAGGGGGCCAGAATGAAAAATATAACAAAGGAGTGTAGATTTTCGAAGAAATTTATGAAAATATTTGGCATGGAAAATGTGAATTCAGTAGTAGGAGTTTGGAGTGAATTTACACATTATTCCTCTAGATACAAAAACTGGGCTAGGCTAGACATAATTTACATTTCACAGGAACATGTGCATTTATTGAAAGGTTTTGATACGCATCCAATAATTATTTCAGATCACGAGCCAATAATAACTAAAATAAAAAACTCATACTAATGAAATAAAAATAAGGCACTGGCACTTTTCTACCTATGTGTTGAAAAGAGAAGAATTTAAGGTATGTGTAGTGGAAATTATTCAGGAGTTATTAGAGAAGACAAAAATTTCTTCTGAAAATATAGCTAGGGAGTGGGATAAAGTCAAAGTAGAGTTTCAAAATATGCTGGAAATAAAAGAAAGAGAGATATGGTTAAGAAACAACAATAATTGTTTAGAGGAACTGACAAATGTAAAGTATTGCAGAATAGGGGGAGTCTGACAGGACAAGAAAAGGAGCAATTGCAGAATGCTCACAGAAAATAAAGTATTACCTCAATAATATGCATGAATTTAGAAAGATTGCTGTTAAGCAACTGTTGTTTGATAATGATGCCAGAACACAAAAACTTCTAGCGCAACAGCTCAGGCAACGGAAAGTAGAAATGGTTGTCGCTAAGCTTTGGTAGCCTAAAAAAAGGAAGATAACAAAAGATCCTGTAGATGTACTAGAAATGTTTTGGAAATTTTATGAAAGTGTGTATAAAGCAGAGAAATATGGAGATCAAGAAAAGGTACAAATGGAAATGTTTATGGAAGAATTAAATATACCAAGGCTAGAGGTAGATGAGGCTCAGTTACTAATAGGATAGGAGGAGATGAGATAAAAGTGGTGATGTATAACCAATCCACAAAGTAGAAATGTTTGTCGCTAAGCTTTGGGAGCCTAAAAAAAGGAAGATAACGAGATCCTGTCGATGTACTAGAAATGTTTTGGGAATTTTATGAAAGTCTGTATAAAGCAGAGAAATATGGAGATCAAGAAAAGGTACAAATGGAAATGTTTATGGAAGAATTAAATATATCAAGGCTAGCGGTATAGGAGGCTCAGTTACTAATAGGATAGGAGGAGATGAGATAAAAGTGGTGATGTATAACCAATCCACAAGAAATTCCCCAGGAATAGATGGTATTCCTGTGGAAGTTTAGAAGCTAAGAGGAAAAAAACTGATAAAGATCTGGAAGTTTTTGTTTAACAGTATTTTAAGAGGAGGAGAAGTACCAACATCCTGGAAGAAAGCTGTTGTTGCTTTAATACCTAAAGAAGGTAAAGACCCATCAGATCCAGCTTCAAACATGCACATTTCAATCCTAAGTCATGATTCAAATGGCTAAAAGAATGGCAAAGGTGATGCCAAAATTGATAGACATGGATCTGTGTGGTTTTGTGGAGGGGAGGCAAACAGTTGGCATTAACAAAACATTGATGATCCAGAAGGAAGCTGAATGTAAGAAAATACCACTGTTGTTTGTGGGTCTTAATGCAGAGTAAGCATGTAAGTTGGGAGTTTATGTGCAGGGAATGGAAGCATTTGTATTCCCTGATAAAATTGTAAGGTTGATTAAGAGGACATATGAGGGATCTGAGGAGAAAATTAAAGTGGGTAGATAATTTCTGTTTGAGCAGAGGAACCAGGCAGGTGTGTCCTGTTTCCGTTTGTCATTTGCACTTTATTTAGAACCATTGGCAAAGAAAGTAAGAGACTCAGAAATTCGGGAATTGGTATAGTACTCAAGAAAAGCTGGCTGTATTTGCAGATGATATTATTTTCTATGTGATAAAACCCAAAAAGGACATTTCAGTGTTGTGGAACATTTTGAGGCAGTTTCATATCTTTTCAGGATACAAAATTAATGAAACTAAAACAAAGGCAATAGATGTAAAATTTAAACCCACACAATAACTCATTCAGCAATATCCATATTTATGGGGACATAATAAAATGAAGTACTTAGGAGTATGGATTAAAAAGGATTATGGTGTGGCAGCTAAGGACATGTGGAAAGAGACTAAACAAAAGATAATACAAAAAATGAGAAATTGGAAGTTCTGTTATATGGATATGGATAGGAAGATACAAGCAGTTAAAATGTTTTTAGTCCCTTTAGTTTTATATACTGGTCAGGCATATTTTTATCAACCAGAGGAGAAGTTGTGGATTGCAATTAATAAAGAGCTGAAGGATTCCATCTGGGATGGGAAGACAGCAAGATTGACGTGGGATAAGCTGATTCTTCCAATTGAAAAAGGCAGTTTGGGATTACCCGATTAGAAGGGGTATTTCAGCACTACACAGTTAAGGGTTCTATGCATAGTACAAGTAAAAAGCTATAGTTCAAAGTGGAAAGGGATGATGATGAGATGGGGAGAATCTCAAGAAACAAGGCGAGACTGAAATTTTGGATGCAAATCCTTAAGTAGAATAACAGTAACCATGCAGAATATTATATTCGTAAAACAGCATAACGTATTCTAAGAACTAAGCCAACACAGGAATAGAAAAAGGAGATTCTGCCAATAGAGATGATTGGAATTAGGGATACAATAGGCAATAGGGGGCTGGAATTTATTGGAGTACCAAGTTATTGGGAGCAAATAATTAGAGGGGAAAGGTAATAGAATGGGAAGAGGCCAATATTTTTTTGGACTGCCGGATAGAGATTGCATTCCCTATCAAGGATTGATATCAGAATGTAGGCAAAGAGAAAGAAATAAGGGGATCCTAAACGAAAGACCAGCACTTGTAGAGTTTTTAGTAGAATCTAGAACAGAAGCTGCTCTTTAAAAAGGGATAATTAATAGAGCATACAGAATATTGCATGATGACTATAAGAATCAATCAGAGAAGCTTAGAAAGGATTGGGAAGAGAGACTGTGTAAGCAATTCACAAAGAAAAAGTGGGGAATATATGTATGTCTCCCAAATATACAACAAAGTCTTCAGGATTTACGATATTTGCTTCGCAGTGTTTACATAGGTATTTTTATACCCCAAGTAGACTCCAAAGAATATTTCCTCAGATGGACAGCAAATGTTGGAGGTGAGATAGGGAAGAAAGAGGTAACTGGGAACATATTTTCTTGGAGTGTAGTGAGTTGGCAGACTAAAGATTCCCTGCAGACTGCTCGGTCAGAGATATTGCATGAGAAAATTGGTGTAACTAAGGAAATGATTTTTTGAGCTATGATACAGAATCGGAATTGCCAGGACATAGTAAGGCCTTGCTGAGGCTAATTATGGTGGCTGCCAGTTACTGGAAAATGGAAATCAAAGCCTAAACCAGCTTTACCAGAAGTAGTGAATATAGTAACAGAGATAAAACAACTGGAATTGGGTTGTTTAGAAAAAGGTAGGAGCAAATTACATAGGAAAAATGGGAATTGTGGGAACAATACACAGAAGAGGAACGAAGGTCAAAAGAAGCCAGGATTTGAGTAAGCTATGTAATGTTTGACTGACAATAACTGGATGGATTATAAGTGAAGTATAATGTTTGCAACTAACATTATGTCAGTATGGTTTGTTTTGAGTTATATAAATGTATGATTGCCTATGTCATACATGATCATTTAATAAAGATAGTAAAATGTAAAGAAAAAGAGAAAAACATTGTAAACTTGGATTAAGAGTGGTTAAATACAAAAAGATAAAAACAGAAGTAAATCCAACCAGTCAGCCATGGCAGTTGCTGTATAAAATCATGGATTTTATTCAAAAAAGGAAAATAAAAAACATAAAAGCAAGGTTAAAACACAGATAAGTGCTTTCACGCCTTCCTAAACAGGAGCATCATCAGATCTAAAAACTGTTGCAAACAAACCATCTTTTAAACACAGTTACCACACCAAGTCACTTGACCTAAGAATTGGTCTTAAATGGGCAGTTGCATTAAGTCCCTTCCTACCATCTGCATGTAATTCTAGAATCCACTTCATCTCTTTACATTCTGTTTTATTCCTTAGATCACCTTTTCTATTGCTAGGTGTAAGTAATTCCAAAACTAAAACTTTAAAAGTATGACTGGTCTCATTCTCTCGAACATGTTTATACAGAGCATTATGAACACCATTCTTCCTGATGATATTTAAATGTTCTCTAATTCTATCTTTCACATGTCTGTTTGACTTACCTACATAGTAGGATTCACATTTCACATAGAATGACAAATATACTAGATTCTGACTTCTGCAATTTGCATAAAAATGAGACATAACTCTTCTTACTCACCGAATGTACATAAGAATCACTGCTATGAATATATTTCCACATGTTGCAGTCTCTACATGGAAATGTACCACATTTATCAGAGACAGAGACCGTCTTATTAGTGGATTTATAACACTGAAACTGTTTAAATGATCTATAGCTCTTATAGCAAAACCTGGGTGCATTACCAAGTACTGATGTATACCTATAATCAGATTCAAGTAGCTTCCAATTTTTCCTAATAATATTGCAGATAGTTTTAACATTTATAGAGTAAGTCATCCACATTCTTAAGTCAGAGCCTCTTGCATCAGAGATCTTTCTTTCACTGTTCACTGCTCTCTCAGAGAAGTAAGGTTTAGCAACATCCCTCCTGTGTTGGAGGACCTCATCACAGGCAGCCTCAACCTCCACATCATGGTAGCCTCTACATTTAAAGTCACTTTTAAGGTTCTTAAATGATTTATACATAATGCTATAATCAGCACTTAAACGTGCATATCTGTAGAACTGTCCTTTTAGCACATTAGTGTATACATGTTTTGGATGCATGCTGTTACGATGTAAAACTTTATTTTTACTTCACTCTTTCTTATGTAATTTGGTAGTTATCCCATTCTCAGTAGTCATTACATGCACATCCAGGAAATCAATAGATGTAACAGAAGAGGACAGAGTACGTCTCAGAAAACAGTCTCGGGAGATCCTTATTTATGTAGCCTTCCCATTATTGAATTTCTGTGTGTTTGCCAAATTAATTTTTTCTTTTCATATTGCCTGCTGCCCATGAACTTCCCTTGTCTGCCAGATGATTCCAGTCCAGGGAGTTATCATCTAGGCATCCATCAGGAATTTTTGCTTAGCCCTACTCCTTATTACCTTCTTAGCAGCTTCGACAACCACTTAGTCCAGTGCTCATACATTTATTGCTCATTACAAATTGGATTTGATTTCTAGGAACAGAGCTGACTTTGGTTACATAGTACTCTGAAATAGACTTCAGTGAGGACCACCCAAGGTTCATCTAGTTGAGGGACTCTGTCCCATCAGTTGAGGAGTGAATGAAAATGACAACATCAGATACAAAAGTTATGTACTCACCATAACAATGTGTCTGTGTTGTCCATTTTCATTCTTCTTCAACTTCCCACCCTCCTAACCTCCTTCCCTTTACTCCTGGAGAGAGCTAAGGGATACTACTTTGGGAACTATTGTTCCTTGTTTGAGCAGTTATAGCTCTGCTTTATAGATTCCTTATAGTATTAGCCACGTATCATTGAGGGCAGCAAAGTCGATCTGAGGTATGTTAGGTTAGTGGGGCATTATGATTAAAGGGAGGCGCTCAAGAGTTGGATCTGTGAATCTGAAAAAAGTGGCCAAACCAGATCTGAGGTCAGATCCGAGACCCATCAGTTAAGGAAAAATGAAAATAGATAACACAGATGCATTGTTATGGTGAGTACATAACTTTTGTTTTTCCTACATAAAATCCATCACAGGTAGATCATGACCCTAATTACACTACACCACTTGTTTCACAATTAAAATAGCTCGAAAAAGTAAAACAGTAATCAGGATACACCACGAGAAGTCCAAGATAATCCACAAAATCTTTTATTCCATAAAACTGCAGAAGATAAGCGCTTTCACGTGCTGGAGCGCACGCTTCATCAGATCTACTAACATAAGTCACTGGGACCATTTTATACCATTTGAATAATTCTTAATCATATCAATTAACAGCTTGTTTAGTGATGAGTCAAACAGGACTTTAAAGATGTAGCTCATTTCTTCTGTGCAAATACAAAGACAAATACAACACCAGTTCATTTCAAAATCCTAACAAAATATGTAGTAGTTACATTTCATACGCTAACTAATATTCCTGAATTATTTAAAAAATTCCTTATAAAAATTCATTATAAAAATCTTTATAGAAACCTCATTCAACTTTATGAAAAAATTCTAATATATTATGCATGGTTTTCCATTACTGTGCTCTTTATTCGTTCTCACATACTTCATATAGCTTATTTGATGTTTATATTCCTATTCTATTTATGAAAAACCTTCATACTGGATGCCTATAGCAATAAAATAAATCAATTAATATAAAATTCAACCAATATGCAAAGAATGTATATTAAAATAGACAAGCATCAATCATAAAATCCTATCTATAATTTTTACTTTCATTAAACATCATGATCTATATTCATAAGCGCTTTAGCAATGAGTCGTTTTTTTACTTTTAAAATACTGATTCCCTATGTGCTGGCATTATGTACTATGTCTAATAAAAGCAAAGGACGCATCTAGAGTGTAGATGTTATATTAATTCTCTCGTGAATTATTAGAGAGCAGTTCATATTACTCTCAAACCGCAGTCCACATTACTTTGTCTATTGTATACTAATCTTTGTGCGCTGTATCTTAGAAAATTATGATGCTTATTTACATATTAGTTACTCTGGTCATTCAGTCTCCAGAACTATCTTCTTGCCTACATTAAATATATTTTGTGCCTGAATTGCATAGTATACGGGAATCATGAACTTATTTCTAGACACTATATTAATGATTTTGTATCGTGTATAAGTCTGAATGTACCTAGAGCTTAGTGTAAAGTACGATTTTATATTCCTTTGATTATAAAAAACGGAACACCTATAACAGTATTGGTTCCGGGAATTAATATTATTTATTTGTCTATAAACATATTATAGGTGTGTACTGAAAATGCTAAAAATTCATTCAATGTTAATACATGTATCTATCTAAGATATATAAATAAATTTCTAATAAACTATCAGCCAAATCCACTTATTTAATCTATGACCTGAATGCGACTGCTCCTATAACTACTATTATGAAATATGCCAGAGAAATAATAAATATCATGTATGAAATAATATATTTATTTAAATCTAATTATTAATTAATTTAGATATTGAGAATTTAGAACTTGTATTGTATAATCAAATAAAATAAAAAACTACTTAAAAACAATATTAAATATATCATTACTCATATAATAGATGTCTCACAATATACCTATCTATATGTACAAAACATGTGAAAGCCATCACAGATTTACTAACTATTTCTATAAACTTTAAAATTACACTATGTAGATGTTATTAGTTGTTAGTTATATTCTTAGATTTCATGGATAAAAAATCATTTCATGTACTCTAATTAAATTATGGTCAATTATATATAACTGTGTGACTTCAAGATTCCTAGTATTCTCTTAGATCAAGTGAAATTGAATTAAAATCACTTTAATTATTACCTAAATCTACTTGGTTACACATGCAAGAAATATTTAAAAATTCTAATAAAAACCAAACAAAGATTATTGTTTATGTAGTGCTCCATACCATCTTCATTCTAAAATATTAGTCTATAATGAATTATGTCATAATACAAGTATGTTACTCTACTGATAAAACTACTTTATTATTTCAAGATTGGTTTTAGTGATAAGTAGCTATTAATACCTGGTTCCCTGTGTGCTCCTGTTCTGAGAATCCACTCTAGTTCTAATTTATGTAGATGGTTGTTCATATCTCCCATCCTTATATTATCTTTAAGTGTTTGCAGGACCCTAAACTTAAATCCATGATTTGGAAACTCTTTAACATGTTTAGCAAGTGCGTTTAGTTCATTTTGTTTTCTTATATCGTACACATGATTGTACACTCGTTCTTTTAATTTTCTTTTCGTAAGACCTACATAGAATGCTGTGCATTGTGTGCAATTGGCCATATAAATTAGGTTCTTGGTGTTACAATCTGTGTATAATCTTGGTATAAACTTGAAATAGCCATTTGGATGCACATAATTCTGATCAGTGGTGATGTATTGACACATCCTGCAACTCAAGCATGGAAACGTTCCTACTTTCTTAATATTGTGACTCATATTTTTGTGGTCTTCATGCATGTTTCTCGAGAATATCTCTTTCAAATTGTCACAGGTCTGGAAGACAAATGTTGGTCTATTCCCCACTAATTTGTGAACCTCTTCTGTTAAGCTTAATATATTCCAGTGTCTTGTTATAATTTTTCTTATTTCAGAATTATCATTTGTATATTTCATAGTAAAACTAACTATTCTCTGTGGGACTTTCCTCTTGGCAACTATTGAACTATACTTCTTGGATGTATAATTCCTACCTACTCCTTTTTCTATAGGCTTATCTGGAGGTGACAACTCATGTCCTGTGAGGGACAGTAATTCTTTTGCAATGTTCCTAACTAGAGTTGCATTATATCCTCTCTCTACAAAAATTCTCTCTAGTATAATAGCTTCTTCATATAAAACTTTTAAATCTTTACATATTCTCAGAATTCTAGAGTACTGTCCTCTTATTATCCCTGTGAAGACATACCTGGGATGCATGCTGCTAAATTCTAGCATAGTGTTCTTCCAGCATTTTTTCCTAAATAAACCAGTGTGAATCTGTTTCCCTGTATCTAGAGATATAACCAGATCTAGATAGTTCACATTTTCTTTTGAGAATTCATATGTAAATTTGAGAAACTCTGTAGTATTCTGTAGATATTCTACAAACTCATGTAGTTCCTCACTAGTCCCATTCCAAAGGAGTAGGATATCATCCACAAATCTCCTGTAAATTACTATCTTAGCCATCCATTCACTGTGGAACAGATGTTCTTGTTCCCAGTGATATAGGACAAGATTCGCGTAGGAGTTCGCACATGGTGTCCCCATGGCGACTCCCCATGTCTGTAGGTAATATGACTGATTAAACAAGAATATATTATTGTGTAGTATCATGTCAAGTAGTTGCGCTATAAGGGTCTGTCTATCAGTAGAGAAGTTACTGTCTTTTATCATTACTTCCCTAATAGCTTGAAGACCGTACTCATTAGGAATACAAGTAAACAAATTACATACATCTAATGTGACTAGTATTAAGTCATGATTACATGTATATTCAAGATCTATTGTTTCCAAATCTTTCAAAAGTTGTAATGTATCTTTCAATATAGTCCTGACTTTATCTACCAGTGGTCTCAGAACCTTTTCTATAAACACAGAAATATAATATGTTACCCAATGTCTTCCTGCTACTATCGGCCTCATGGGTATTGGGACCATTTCTTTGTGTATTTTAGGAAGACATTTCAAGATTGGAACCAGTGGTTCTTCAACATAAAAATAATCATATATTTCCTTACTAATTTGACGGCACATCAAAAGATCATATATGTTCTCCTTGACCTCATTTGTTGTTTTTACCACTTCATTCCTGGTAAGAACCTTATATGTGTCATCAACTTTGAGCATATTTTCCACAATTTCTATATAATTCACTCTATCTAACAATACTACCCCACCCCCTTTATCTGCGGGTAGTATTGTTATATCAGTGTTATTCCTCAATTTGCTCAAGGACATACATTCATCTTTGTTGAGATTAAAATATCTATTCTTAATACTTCTACTGGCATACAGTGCATATATTTCCTTCTCACAAATTTTAACAAAACTCTCTACAGTCGGTGGTAGAGCAGGGCTAAAGCTACTGTTGCGCTTAAACATATTCACATTGCTATTAACATATTCATTGTTAGTATTATTAAAGAATAGCTTAATAGCTATTTTTCTAGCAAAAAGCCGTAAGTCTGTTATAGTCTCAGATAACTTACTATTTTGCGAAGGCACAAAATTAAGTCCTTTGTTTAAAAGTGACATGTCAGAAGTCGATAGAGGATACATAGAAAGATTATGAACCAAAGTCAGTTCCAGTTCCTTTTCAATTTCGGCTGTTCGTACCTGTCTCTGGATACCTTCCGTTTTCTCGGTCCTCTGCTTAAGGATCTCCCTCTGTTCAAGTTGTAGGTACGAATTGGAAAAGGGGCATTCATGTGTGTATTAACAGTGGAATTAGTTCGTCTAACTGCTCCTGTTCTTAGCGGATCATCATTTGGATGAAGGGCCAGTTGGTTAGGTGGCGGGGTCGATGTGTCCACACTGCTGGTATTATGTTCCAAACAGGAGAGATTCGGAGTGTTGGTTATACGAGCAGTATCAGATTGTGGCACCAAATTCAAATTACTCTCTCCTTCAGCTTCCGGTTCAGTAACCCGATCTGAAACTGTATCAGGCGTAGTATTATGAATGGTATTGTTGACTGTTCTCGGCCATACAAAGATATTCCCTGATTTGAAATCTTGTACATCACGGGCCAATTTACGTTGTTTTATATTTTTAAGTTTCTCTCCATATAAACGTATTTGAGTCGAGATGTCATTTAATTTTTGTATACAAATGTCAGTTTTGAACCGCTCGGTTAATGTCTGATATAGTGAGTCAGTCTTCGTACGGAGTTCTGACTCTATGGGTTCAAAATGTTCAAGTAACAAATCTATATATTTATAGCCAAGTTCAATGTTCAAATTCTGCCATTTTCTTAACAGGTTGGGATATGCTTGGCCGTACGTAGGCATACAAAGAACTCTCATTCCTCTCGGTATTATCTTAAAGTGAATGCATGCCTGTAGGTGTTTTCTTTGCCAGGAGAGTCTTTGTAATTTGTATAAATTGTTTTCAAGTTCTTTAGTTAGTTCAAAAAATTCAGTCATATTGACCCCTGGTACATTCCTAGGTACCCTTACACTGCTAATATCAGCAAAGTCAAGTGTAAGCAATGGATTGTTCATAGATGGTAGAAATGCTTCTATAGTAGGTAAAGTCATACTTGCTCCTGGATTATAGTCTAATTCTATTTCGACATTCTCCATAGCGTGGAGACAGCGGTACAAATTCTTGACAAACTCAATTAACAAACCGAAAAATTACCGCTGGTACTCCTAAAGTATCCTGCTGCAAAACGTGTAGAACAATTCGAAAAAGTAAAACAGTAATCAGGATACACCACGAGAAGTCCAAGATAATCCACAAAATCTTTTATTCCATAAAACTGCAGAAGATAAGCGCTTTCACGTGCTGGAGCGCACGCTTCATCAGATCTACTAACATAAGTCACTGGGACCATTTTATACCATTTGAATAATTCTTAATCATATCAATTAACAGCTTGTTTAGTGATGAGTCAAACAAGACTTTAAAGATGTAGCTCATTTCTTCTGTGCAAATACAAAGACAAATACAACACCAGTTCATTTCAAAATCCTAACAAAATATGTAGTAGTTACATTTCATCGCTAACTAATATTCCTGAATTATTTAAAAATTCCTTATAAAAATTCATTATAAAAATCTTTATAGAAACCTCATTCAACTTTATGAAAAAATTCTAATATATTATGCATGGTTTTCCATTACTTTGCTCTTTATTCGTTCTCACATACTTCATATAGCTTATTTGATGTTTATATTCCTATTCTATTTATGAAAAACCTTCATACTGGATGCCTATAGCAATAAAATAAATCAATTAATATAAAATTCAACCAATATGCAAAGAATGTATATTAAAATAGACAAGCATCAATCATAAGATCCTATCTATAATTAAAATAGCCTTAACATCCTATTTTTTTTTCATATCCTGTTACTGTAACATATAGGCTCTATAGAATAAATCTACAATATTTACAGAGGCCACACTTAGCCATCTTATTTTCTTTTTTACTAGTCATGTATTTAGTGTCATTACTCTACCATTAATGGTACATCACCCAATTGTTTTTCATCTCTGCTGTAAATACTAAATTCCAATTTTTATTAATGATCTTATGAACTGCATATGCATCATTCCCAAAAGGAAAATGGCCACTGTAAATACAACAAGCTAACTGAGATAAAGAGTGGAGAAGCTCTTGCTGCCACCAAGAGCTGAAGGAATTAAAGGAATTAAAGAGCGAAGAAGGTCTTGCTGCCCAGGAGAGTTGAAAGAGTAAGGTGTTTATCATATAAACAGATATTAGAAACCAAGCTTGCAATGTTCAAACAGTTTCACCGGTAAAAATACATATTTGGTTACAATCCTGCATATAAAATAGTGTTACATCTAAATGTTTGACACTTCTTGCTTTATATGTTTCAAATAATGTAAAGCACTAATGTAGAAAACATTAAAACTACATTTTTTCAGGTAAATAGTTATCCAAATAGTTCCAAAAAGTGAAGGAAGCCAAGCAAGAAATAAAACAAATGTATTATAGTATAGTTGTGTTGGAAGGACTTTTAAACTTGGCTTTTCAGTTCATTTTTTATCTGATGAAGTCTTGTAATGAACTTGACGAAGGCGCTTATGGTTATTTGATTCAATAAAACAGTGGTGGAATTACTCCTGGCTTCCTGCTTTCCTTCATGTTTTATAGTTGTGTTGTAGGAAGATGAATATACTCAGCAATACATAAGGCAATGACTCAGAGGAATAGAATAAAAAGAGGAAGGGTAAAAGAATAGAAAGGAAAGAAGCAGGTCACAGTTAATGTAAATAGTATAAAGCAAAATATCAAAGAAGAGACTGTATTAAAATGGTTAGGTTTTAGACTGTGATAAGATCTTTGACATACAGGAAGTTAGAAAATTAGAGAAAATATTAGACTGGATGTGGGTATTCCATTTGGACATAAAAAATGAACGTATTAGTATAGAGTAAGAAAAATATAGATTAATATATTATAGATGGGGATTGTAGAATTTGGCAGACTGGTTTATTTTAGTTGTATAGATAAAAAAGAAAGAAGTATGAAGTTATTAATATTTATATTAAAAAAGTTATTAATATTTATACAGAAGAATAATTAAAAGGGAAAGTGAAATATTGCAAATGTTACGTGATCATACCCATGGGAATTATAAGGGTGTGTGTGTGTGTGTGTGTGTGTGTGTGTGTGTGTGTGTGTGTGTGTGTGTGTGTGTGTGTGTGTGTGGGGTGACTCTAATTATAATATAGATGACCACAACAAGCATTTTGGAGACCCCTTGGACATTTTCAGTCTATAACCCTGTCACTGTCACCCCCTTCTAAGCAACCTTTTAGTTCATGCTGCAGAGTTTTAGGAGCAGTACTATGTTGGCCGATCTCGGAGGGAAATTCGCAGTTACTGCCATTTAGTTACAATAACGATACATTACAACCACCCTGTGTATAGGGCTGGACAGACTTAAGGAAAATGGTGCCATATGCACTGCCTACTGTTTCGCCTCCCCCATACATGCATCCTCCAGTGCTCCCCCTCTCTTTTTGCCCATCCTGGGCTCCTCACACCATGCATATTACTCTTCGTCCTTTTTCTCACATTCTGCCGTACTCTTCAGCTTTTTCAAGAAGCCATTGCTTTCCATATGCTCTGAAGTGCATTTTTAAATTTTATTTATAAATTACACAACCTTTTCATCCAGTGATGGTTTGAATAAAAATTATGATTAAGGAAAAAGCAATGTTGCTGCTAAATTGTAGTTTTCCTTGCATCCTTTCAAATCACTTTCCTGACCAAGACAACAAGTAATAACTTCAGGAAATAACTCCGTTTAAGCTGGGAACAGCAAATGCCATAGTACTATAGACGGTCTGGGATGCATTTTAGTGCATTTTCCCATCCTTTTAATCCAATGGTGGCCTGAACAAAAATCATGAATAAGAAAAAAAATTCATTCTTATTTTTTTCTTTCAAGGAAAACACAAATTACTCCCAAGGCTTAATGTTCAAAGCTGGCAAAATAGTAGCTTACAATAAACTAACAAGACAGTTATGAAGATACACATATCCTGTCTGGGAATACTGCCTGCCTTTCTACCCCCACAAAAGACAGTCGATGTATGTGCACCCCTCTGGTGCTAGACTAAGATGAAAGCAGAGGTTCAAATGTCTACAGTCATGTATTTCAAGTGACTGGCGTCCTACATATACATAACATTCCCTACCTGCAAAG
The DNA here is from genome assembly GCF_019279795.1 of Protopterus annectens. Lineage (NCBI taxonomy): Eukaryota > Metazoa > Chordata > Ceratodontiformes > Protopteridae > Protopterus > Protopterus annectens. The sequence goes on from NC_056739.1 coordinate 1,066,406,769, forward strand.
GTAGCCACCTAAATATGTGCCTGATGTGTGATTCTGAGGAAAGTGAAAAAATAATGATTACAGTAATGTGTTCCACTTTGTTGCTCCTAGACAGTCCACTACCCCTACATAAACTATAGTAACTTTCTTTGTAAACCTCTGAGGTCTGTGAGAAAAGTTAAAAGAACCAGTGACAATGCTGTCCCCAGCCTAAACACAAACTATAATGACATCCTATGCACACCTTTAAGGTTTGGTTGTGATGAAAATTAAAGAAGTAATGACCACACCATCCTCAGTCCACCACACAACCTATAGCAACCTTCTGTGCACACCTCTGAGTAAGGCTGTTTTTTGAATGGTTGAGAGCAGAGAACACCACTAAGTCCATGTCAAAATCCATTTATATAATCTGAAGTGTAGGGGCTTCCAGACTCCTAGAAGATGTAAATGTCTGAATGTTCTGTGATGCATCTACTTTTGAAATATAACTGTTAACTGCATATTTTTACTATTATTAGAAAAGAGTAATTTATGTGCCCAGCATTAGGTCCGTTTTTGTGATGTAAGTGAAAAAGTATGGTCAGACTGTTGCTCTTAAATACACTGTAGCAACTCCCCTCACCCTCCCATACACACACAAGTAATTGATGTTTATGTTAGAAAGTGAGATAAATCATTGAAGCTTGTTAACTCTTACACTGCAACGCACACAAGCATAATTCACTGATTTCAGCATTGTGTCACACTGGTACACTGCAGATCAGTGACTGTTGTTTAACAGTCACCAAACAACAGTGGGTGTAAATCACTTTTATTTATCTCATTCAGGAGTAGCGCATACCTGTCAGTGTCTCTCATTTCAAAGAATGTCCTTGATTTTGTCTCATAATTTTGTTTTGTCCCTTGTAACAGGTTTGATTTGCTGGTAAATCATTCAGAATTGCAGTCAATAAATCCGGACTTCAGAGTTTCATACTTATTGTCCAAAGAATGCATGTTGATGCAAAACGAGTTATTCTATTAACCTTTTAAGTGAATTAGAGTAATACTTAAAATGTGTTTTGGATTTTGTGCCTTTATTATTATGCTATTATTTTTTACTTTGCCCAGAACTCTTGAGTTGCAGAATTGTTGCAGTAGCCATCCACTCCCTCCATCCCCCGCTTTTTATTTATTTATCCGTCTGTCTGTCTATCTATCTAGCTATCTTTTCCCCCTTGTTTTATTTTTGACATGTAGCCAGGGTGTGGCTGTATAAAAAGCCTTGTGTATAATTATATTTGTTTTACCTTTTCTAGTGTTTATGCTTTCAGGACTGTAGTCTCCTTTCTCGAAGCAAGAAAGCTCTGAAGCTTTTGATGTTCTGTCTATTTTATGCTACTTTGTTTGAGCCATTGGCAGTTGGAGTGTGTGGAATGTGTCCTTAAGCTTTGAAAGCTGGCACAATATGGGCTCATATAGCTTAGGCTACTGCAACAGTTGATCAATTAGAATGTCTATTGTTACGGTAAGTTTTACTTACACAACTGTACTACGATAATCATAATATGACAGTGTATTGGGGGGTAGAAGTAATGATTTATTGTTCTAACCTTGGATTTGCACACTGGAGGGTGAATTGGTAGGAGAGTGATGTACATTTGCTTTTGCCACTGTGCATCTCCTGGCCACTGGCATATGGCAGTCTTTCAACAAACATTTGCTAATATCAAGTACATCATCAAACTCAGTACGAAGAGATAGCTTACTGAAGAGTTCAGAAATCCATGAAACCTCACTTTAGTTGGTGTGCATAAGTTACACATGCACCCTATCCAGGGCTCTGCCCCTGCACCTCCTGGCAGTAATATAACAACCTACTGGGTGCTTTATGATAGCGAAGGTGAAATCATCAACTACAGTAATACCCACTTCCACACTGGGGGCAATACAATGCCCACCTACAAACATGATCTCTAATATCAGATATGTGTTATAAAACTGTGGTGTGCAGTGCTCACCTCCAAGCATTATCTACAGCACAATGTATGTTTTATATCACGGGGGTGTGCACTGCCCATCTACAAATGCTATCTCTAACATGAGATACATGTTATAGCATTGGGTAGTGCTTCTGCAGTCATTATTTGTGAAAATAGATATATTCTGTAATACCAGGAGGGTGTAGTGCCTACATTCATAATCTGTAGCATGAAATTTGATTTATAGCACTGGGGATGCAGTGTCTACATACAAACATTGCCTCTAACATGAAATGTTATGTTGTAGCACTAGGAGGATGCATGTTGCAGGTGGAAAAAACAATTACAGCAATTCCCACATCCACAAACATTATCTGTAATGCAAGATATATGTTTTGGCACCTGTGGTTGCAGTAGCCACCTTCAGGTTAACATTAGGTATGTATTGTAGCACTGGTATATGCCCACTCCTCCAGTACCCACTGTCCCATTTGACACCACTAGAAGATACCCAGAGTTCCAGTGTCTCTGATTAGTTACCAACCCAGAATTTTATTTTTATTTAATTAAAAAACACATTAGAAAAAATAAAAATATATATGTTCTTCATTAGATTATTGTTTCAGTATTCCTTACATCTGGGCATCTCACTCTAAAAGCCCTGACTGTTCAGCCAGCCTGCCAGAGCCCATGATCCTTTCCCTGGAAAGGGTACAACCATTGTAGATGTTTGGTATTGTGTTTCACAAAAAGGTCATATAAAATGACTACTGTTAAAATCTTGAGACAATTTTAATGTTTGTCTTTCGGCTTTTTCCCGGTTAGGGGTCGCCACAGTTGAACTCCAGTCTGCTAATGATTGGCAGTAGAGTTTTATGAACGCCGAGGTACCAGCTCGACGTTCAACCTTCAACGAAGGCACGCCAATTTACGCATGTCTTTCGAATGCCCACCCAACCGCGGGGAGGACATGCAGGCCCCACACAGAAGGCACTTCCCGCACTCCAGCCGAGAATCGAACGGGAGAACCTCTTGCTGTGAGGCTACAACGCTACCGCTGCACCACCGCAGATATACCTTGAGATCATTTTAATAATTTCCAAAATTATAGCAGTATAGTTGGTCTGACAACATGTACTTGTAACTTTCATAGACTTCAGTATCATGATGTAAAATTAACAATGTAGACTATTTTTAGATAACATCATGAATACATTCTCAGTCTTGGCTAAACTCTGGACAGTGTGTTTTCTGATAGCCAAAGTCATAAAAACATATTTCAATTTCATTGGAGAACTCTTTTAAATCAAAATAATACAGAACACTTGTTTTTGTTGGCAAATCAAATATTTAAAAATGCAGTGCTTTGCTGTATAAAAAACATTTCGGATATGCATGGTGTGCAGTTCTTACCAAACATACATAATGCCTCTACTGAAGCAGTAAATTCTGCACAATGCAGACTTCTGAATGCTACCATTGTAACCTAGCAGTGCAGTGCACCTCAGCAATCTTGGCTTTTAACTATACCGTTATTTGATAACTAACGTTTTACCTCTAACTCCACTGTAGTTACAGTATGTGTGACCCCACAATGCCCTTTTTGTTTGTATAAAAGTGCTTCTCATCTTCAAAATGTGTTATACCACATACTCTGTCCCTCCACCCAGTCTCTCTATCACTCTTTCTCTTTCTGTCTGTCTGTCTGTCTCTTTCTCTCAGAAACCTATCATTCTATTTTGGATACCATCACCTTAACAGTTTTTTATACAATACCAGAAAACAAGAAATAAGCCCACCAGATTGTGTCCTGAATTTTTTGTATGTTTTTATCCAACAACCATCAGGCGTTTACCCCATCACTGGAGGGGCCAGCATCAAGGTAGCCATAGTTGCCACTTGTGCCCTTGCTGACATCCCAGTATGTGTGTGTGTGTGTGTTTTTTTTTTTGAAGTCCTAGCCCCCCCCCCCTTCATCAAGGGATGTATGACTCACATCACCATGGGAGCCACTATGCCTTTTTCTTATTATTATGTATACTTCCATGCAGTTTACTGATTTCATGGCTTGGTGAGCTGAACACATACTCAGAAAAGACCATAAATAATGACTTCCCTCCTATGAGGAGATTTCAGAATAGGATGCCACCATTTCACTTCTCTCCCTGAGGATAACAGGTCCGTCTCCCCTGTGCCAACTCCAGCAGATATCCATGCTGTTAATTAGTCATGGGCCGCGTGGGTTATTGTCAGGACTTTATCCCTGTACACCTTTGGAGCTGCCATCACTGTGCCCTGGCACATGTTATTTAGTTGAAGAGAGTGCAACGATTAATAATAGCAGATATCAGAATACAAGAAACAGGCTCGCCAGACTATGGCTTAGAATTTAGTGCAATTCTCATTGAATAAATTAATTAGGTCAAGAGAATGCAAAGTTAATGATAGCAGATAATAAAAAAACAGGAAACAGACTCACCAGATTATGACCCAACTTTTAATATATTCATTGACACAAGTTATTTTAGTGAAGAGTTTGCAAAAGGTGATAATACCATCACAAAAAGGTCATGGAAATCTGAGCAAGCTTCAATGTAGTGTTAAGGTTACCTGTATCCTTTGTCAGCTCTTTCCTTCATTTCTTTCTTTCTGTATTTATTTCCTGGACATTTGTTAATCAGTAATGGATCATCTGTTACCCTTCCAAAGCCCCAGGTCTCCTTCAGTGCAAAAGTACTTTGCTTCTGAGCAGCTGTAAATAATTTAACTAGAAAAAAAGAGGAGTACCACTGCCATATCAATAGTCTTCAAATACTAGGAATAATTTCCATTCTTTAAGCACTTGCAGATGACAGAACAACTGTTCTGACGGTTAAAGCAGTAGACACCTATCTGAAAAATCAGAAGGAAGTTCCCCTTATGTCATTTGTAGGGACATGATGACATTGTAGATGCGGTCTACAAGTTTTATCATCAGAAGTACTGTCTTTCCGGAACAGATGAAGGTCCTTATAAGTCAACTGCAGTATGTGATATAACAGATAACCTTATCTGTATCCTAAGCCATTTTACACTGTCCATTTCAACACAAGTAGTCTGTTTTGCTGGAGAAATCTTCTGTCTGACTCTGTCAGGTTGCATGCAGACTGCAGTGCAGAAATCATTTTGTGAAAGCATCCCAACTACTGCCTGTCACTTAGATATCTCTGCAAAGCTGTGTCTTTAAACATGTGGAGGCTAGGTAAACCTCACATTTACCAGAGCAACACTCTTGTCCCTTCATCACTGAAGACCGTCATACCTGCGAATATTCTTCTGTTAGGCACTAAATTAATTTCAGCCTTCACACTTTTCACTTTTGCAACCGGCTTTAAGGAAATAAAGATAAAAACAAAAAAAACAAAAACAAAAAAAAAACAAATTAAGTGTCAAGGAGAGCGTCTGAAGCTATCTTTAACAACAGAAGACTCTTCTATTGTCTCAGAGTTGAAGAAATTCCAGTGTAGTATTGTGAAATTCCCAGGTAATCAAGTCACATTTCCAAAGAATAAGTCATGAAAGTATCTTTTACTGCTTTCTAATTTGGCCCACTAGAACTCCTGTATTAATGTCCACCTTTGTAAATTCTGGGATAGCTTTTGTGACCTGGTGCTGAATCTTCATATAATTCAGTTTTTCCTGAGAATATCTTCATGGTATCCTCCCTGTAGGCCACTGATACAAAAAAAAATCACCTTATGAGACAGAAGGCCTGCTTCCTGCCATGATCTTGCACAAACCTTAGAAACATAAGGTAGCTTGTGACTTCAGGTTCATTGTGTGAGTAAATGCATTTCCAGTGACAGTCACAGATAGAGGGTCTCAGAAATCTCTCTTCTTGTTATAGACTTTTCCTACACCATTTTTCTTTTCCTATACTAACTGGTTCTTCATATTTATCCTACAAATCTGGTAACCATTTAAAATGTCGGGACCAAAACATGTAGACTGAATGGCCGCAAGATTGCACTTCTTTATACTAAGTCCGAGATGCTATTTCTTGGAATATTCCCTTTTCTTTGAGGTATGGTGATCTCAAGAGTTGGTATAAATAAGTTGAGTGTGTGTGCCCCTGCAAAAACAAAACAGTTTTAAGGAGAAGAAGGATTTTTGAGATTCACTCTTCTCCTGGGTTTTAATTTTTTCGGCACTCAGCATTTCCAGTGCCAGCATTTCAGTAGGGAGCCTACTAATATTTATACTGAACTTGATGTCACATATTCACCTCATTCAGCAACTAACTTCCATACTTCACCAATTCCCAGTTTAAAGAAGGTGCATTTCATAAAATTAGATGTCAGATTTGCTCTCAGGAGAAGACAAATAAATGAATTCTGGAAAGCAGACTTGTGTTTTTCAGTCCATTCCACATGGGGCAACAAGCCTGTGTCTGGTACACTTCCTGCAAGATTGCATTGTCTCTGCATTATTCCATGCTGTTGTATACAGTAAAGGTTCAGGTTCAGTTTTGTGCACAATAGCTGTACAAGTAAAGTTGTCTCTCTTTGTAAGCTGAAATCCATATTGTATGCACAGCTGCCATCTATGCGGCACCCAGCACACTATTAATAAATATATAGCTTGCATTCCGTAACAGAAGACATATTTTCTTTGATGGGGGAGTATTAGTGAATCTGCTTCACCTCATCATCCCATTATCCTGTACAAATATATAGCTTCCCAGGTGTTAAGACTGAGTGTAGACAGCTTGTTCCAGAAATGCATGCAAACTAGATAGTCATCCTAGTTGTTCTTCCAATGGATTTGTTCAGCGTTCATTCTAACATCCCCAGTTCTTCTGTGATTCCTCAGACTTGTTTTTCTTTCGATTTGTGAAGGTGCAAAAATGCAGACATCTGTACCAAGTCTTGATTGCCTGAATGTTTCCCCGTTTCACTTTGTTTTCAAAAATATAGTATTAAATTCTTGACAGAAAGGATATAGAAGCTTTCGACCATGAAACTGTATCTACAGTGTATTACAGTACACAAGGGATTGCCTTACATGACATGTGCTTATGGATTGCTACCATGGTTTTTATTATTATGTTTGCCATCTACTGAGTTCAAGGACATTCTGAGTTTCACCTTCAACAGTTAGAAAGGAATAGTGGAAAGCATTCAGAAATATCAAATTTATGTGAATACCTTATTTGTATACATTCTAGTGTTGTATGGTAGCACACCTGTTTTGTCAAAAATTAGTTATTAGAGACTTGTCCAGCAGTGATTTGAACTTTTAAATAACTCAGAAATATGACTTAATCTAATATCTGCAGAATATATTGGGATGTAGGGAGTGAATGTTGGACATAAGTGTAAATGCCATTACCTGGAGTATTTAAAAATGAACAGCTCTGATTTAGCTAGTGTCATAACAAGATACATTTAAAAAGTGCAGTAAATGTGTATATTTCATTCTGTTAAATGCTGAGTAAACTGATCCTATGTCTGAACAATACATTTTTACATACAGGGTAAGAATGTGGGAGAATCAATAGTAAGCCTTGACAGCTTGGATATCGGTGATCCATTGGAATTTACATTAAACATCGCAGAGCTACACAGTAAAGACCATATCCTTGAACTGATCCCAGCACTATCTGCTTTAACAAACCACTCCAGATATAAAATTGACTCTGGGAATGAAGATGGCATCTTCAGAATCAGCCAAAAAGAAGGAATAAGCTACTTACACTTGTCAAAGAAGAAGCATGTAGCTGCTGGGAACCATTTTCTTCAGATCAGTAGTACACCACTATATAAAAAGAATGAACTTGTTGCGCTAAAAGACAAACATGATAAAGACTATCTCAGTGGTGAACTTGGTGATATTTTAAAAATGAAAATTCGGATTGTCCTTCTTTAATTCATCAGGGGAAGAGTAAACTACTTATGCCAAAGAAAGGTGGAACTTTGCCGTTTTCCTTAATCCTCTTCTGCCTATCATCTGTACAACCTTTCAGGAATGTAGAATATGAAAACACGTTCTATAAATGTAATAAAATGTGCAGTATGAACAGCAGTTTTAAAAAGCATTGTTTAAAGTATCACAGAAATTCAGCAAATTGATATCTTGCTAATCAGTCATAAATGATATGCTGAATCTTAACGTTTGAGAACATTTTAAAGCTATTAAGGCCACTGATGTTGAGATTGTTCATTATTTCACCAGTGGTGTATGAAACTGTATTGCATTGATGGAAGCTGCATTTGTAAACAATTTAAAAGTTTCTATTTCAGCTACAACTTACAAAATAATATTGTGTATTTGGTGCTACATTAGTAATGTTTCAACTTCATTATGCACTGTTATATGTAAAACTTGATAGTCAAAATACAGATAACACCCTTCTCAAGGCTTATGCCATTATTATGCAGTCAGCCAAAGATACATTGGTTGTATATTTTCAGTTATGCCTTTATTACATGGAAGTTAAATGTATGTACATACTGTGGCCATGCTTGACCTTATTTTGAAAGCATCTGTAAACTGCTTTTAAATCTATAGGTCAGGGTTTTCAATGGTGCTTAAAGAGACATACTCCTTTCTTTTTTGTGGCCATGATCTTGATTATACAGTGTTACGAACATACTGAAAATAAGATGTTGCATCTCAACTGGGCTGTGCCAGGTGAAGTAATGATAGAAGTGGAAGGAATTTATGAATATGCACTGAAATTGGCCTGAGATTACCAGTGTTTCTCCAAAATCTGATGATGATTACTGTTGTCATACATGGTATGTCATATCAACACACAGCAGCAAAAATGTTGACTTTTATGTACTGATGTTTTTACCCCATGGTGTTTATGTTGCAGGAAAGAATGTCATGTCTACAATAGTTTTGCTTTTAGTATTCAGTACTTTATCTGGTTTACTGTATGACATTATTGATAAAATATGATAAGAATCACCAAAGCATGCCCACACAGAACTGTTGAGACAAAATGACACACTATTTTCAATACACATTTATTATTTTATTTGCAGTATTTTTGTAAAAAAAAATGAGAATAAATCACCACATTTTGATCCTTACTTTTATATGGTAGTTTCTGGACTGTAATGTTTCTGTTGGGATGAAAAAGTTGGGATTAAGGTGCTATGGAGCTTGTATTAGCATGTGCATACATACAGTGTGTAACTGGAAGTGTGGTAGTGAGAACAAGGAGAACTGGGAACTATCGCCCCATTAGCCTGACAAGTCTGATTTGCAAAGCTATGGAACGCATCATCATGGACCTAATAAACAAGGATATAGGGAATCTCCAAACTCTGGATCCCACACAGTTTGGTTTTGTGAAGGGTAGATCATGCCTGTTCAACCTGGTCGACTTCTTTGAGTCAGTCACCAGAGCTGTGGATGAAGGCAAGGTGGTTCATACAGCCTACCTCAATTTGACAAGGCCTTTGATACCATTCCCCACTCAGGAATCATAGAAAAACTCACTAAGCTAGGCATCAACCCCTATATCACTAGGTGGGTTGCAAACTGGCTCACAGATAGAACCCACAGTGTGAAAGTAGCTGACTCAAAGTCAGACTGCCGACCAGTCATGAGTGGAGTCCCAAAGGGATCAGTCCTGGGTCCTCTCCTGTTTGGTATCTACTTCTCTGAAGTCCAGGACAACATGAAGGGACTCTGGCTGACAACGTTCATAGATGATTGCAAGTTATTAGCCATAATTAACTCCCCAAGTGATGTTCACATCCTACATAGAGGCCTCACTGAGACCAACGACTGGTGTCAGAACCATGGCCTTAAGCTCAATGCCAAAAAATGTGTTGTCATCCCTTTTGGGAAAAATCTGGTTCCCATGAATTGCCACACTCATGGTAGTCCACTGATCACAGAAGGCATCATAAGAGATCTGGGAACACAGATAAAATCAAAACCAAGGCAAAAACAGTTGAAATGAAACTCCAAGGAAATAGCGTATACTTCTTTATTATCCGCTTTCATCCACAGACTTCATCAGAATAACAAATACAAAAAATTACTAGTTTAAATAGATAAAACGTCACCATGGTAATTAATTGAAATACAGATTTAACTAATTGTAAACTGAATGACTGGACAACTTAAAAAGACAAAAACATTTTTAAGTGATATGAAGACAAACCAAGTCATTACTTTTGTTTACTTTCAGTTTTCTATACTTTAAAAAACACTTAACATTAATGGCCTCATTGAGGCCAGGTGGGCGGTCAGATTTCAGTTTGACTTGCCAATAAGTCTCCCTTTGAAGTAAATAGTTTTTGAAATCTCCGTCCCTCATGTCTTTATAACAGACTTCAAGCACCGAAAACAAAAATTTATTAAAAGAATGACAGTCTAAAGTGTGTTTAAAAAGAGCATTAGTGTCGTCCCTGGTTTTGATGCAATACAAATGTTCTCTAATGCGTGTTCTCAACTGCCTAGTCGTCATACCGACATAAAATGCAGTGCAGGATGAACACAAAGCAATGTAAACAACACCTGAAGAACGACAATTAACAAAACCAGGGACGGAAAAAGTCCTGTTGAAAGGGGCCACTGAAATGTATGGCCCAGATGAAATGAACCTACACATATTACAATCATGACAACAATTCATTCCCCTCTTACCGGTTAAAATACCACAAGATTCATTACCATGCTTTTCCAAAATCTTTTTTAAGTTAAAATGATTCCTTTGGACAAACAAAGGTTTGTCCCCTAAAACATCATACATGTCAGCGTTCCCCTTAATAACTCTCCAATTCTTGGAAATGATTCTCTGAATACGCTGACAGTCTGAATTCATCTCTAATGAACAAATAATGTTAGAATTCAATAGTTCACTATGGTTAGTATTTTTTAAAAGGAAATTATCCAAATTTGAACTTAATAACGGTGGATAATGACTAACACGCTTGTTGTAAATATCAGTTGCTACTTGAATTAAATCTGGTTTGTGGTAACCCCTATCAAGAAATAAAGAAATGATAAAACAAAACTCCTGAAATACATCAGAATCTTTGGAAGTCATGCGGCTTGCCCTGATAAACTGCCCCTTTGGAATGTTGGAAATAACATGCTTTGGGTGCCCACTTCTATAATGCAAATATCCGTTATTAAAAGTCTTTTTCCGATAAATGCGACTGTGCATTCTCCCTTCCTCAAAGTCCCATCTAAGGTCAACATCTAAAAAATTAACATTTGCTCCATGACTACCAATAACAAACTTTAAATCTGAAAAAATGAATTAATATCAAAAAGAAAGGCGTCAATAATTGAATGCTCACCCTCAAAAATAAAAAACAAATCGTCAATAAAACGACAGTAGAACAAAACGATATTTTTTAACTAAAAATGGTATAAATTGACGTTCCCACAGTGCCATAGCAACATTGGCATAAGCGGGGGCAGCTGAGGACCCCAGAGCTACACCTCTTTTTTGCCGGTAATAAACCTGTTCAAAAAGAAAACAATTATTCTCCAAAATGATCTCTAAAAATCTACAGATCAAAGAAACGGTGTTATGAGTAAAACCTGAATAGTAGGTGGTCAAAAAGCTCCTTACAGCTTCAAAACCTTCCTCCTGAGGGATGCAAGTGTATAATGACACAACATCAACAGTGACCATAATGTATCTATGAGGGTCAAAACCATGCGTTGAAATGAAATGATTGATTTTGGTCAAAAAGTGCCAGGAGTCACGAATAAAAGATGATTCGTGGGTGATGATGGGACCCAACAAGGCATCAATGACCAATGATTTTGTGCCACAATCTAGAGCTAATTACGTCAGGACAGTCATTGATATTAAGCAGTATGTTAGGAAACTCAATTTACATTATTTATTACATGATGTCACTATTTCAAACCAAGCTTTTATTAAGCCATCTGTATACTGTCGAGATTACAGCATACTATTAGGGTTTTTGAAGAAAACTGTATACAAGATGTTGACTATATGTTACATAACACTTTCAATCATCACCAAAATCTTTCCAGTTCTGAAAGTAAAGCCCTTAAGAATTTACAATCTATGGCTAGTAGTTTGAGGTTTATGAAAAGTGACAAGGGCAGTAACATTGTCATCATGAAAAAAGATTCCTATATCAAAGGAATTTTAAATATTCTAAATAATCCTGATGAATATGAAACTGTTTCCCTTTTTGACATCCATCGATGTCAACGTTCAATACATTCATACTTATATGAAGCACTTATGGAAGGGGACATCAGTCACGAGTTGTATGAATTTTGTGTTATAGAAGAACCCCGCATTGGGGTCTTCTTTGGGATCCCTAAAACCCATAAATCAGTTGAAAATCCACCCTTCAGACCTATTGTTTCGTCACCTCATTCAATTACTGAAGGGTTGGCGTTGGTCATTGATGCCTTGTTGGGTCCCATCATCACCCACGAATCATCTTTTATTCATGACTCCTGGCACTTTTTGACCAAAATCAATCATTTCATTTCAACGCATGGTTTTGACCCTCATAGATACATTATGGTCACTGTTGATGTTGTGTCATTATACACTTGCATCCCTCAGGAGGAAGGTGTTGAAGCTGTAAGGAGCTTTTTGACCACCTACTATTCAGGTTTTACTCATAACACCGTTTCTTTGATCTGTAGATTTTTAGAGATCATTTTGGAGAATAATTTTTTTCTTTTTGAACAGGTTTATTACCGGCAAAAAAGAGGTGTAGCTATGGGGTCCTCAGCTGCCCCCGCTTATGCCAATGTTGTTATGGCACTGTGGGAACGTCAATTTATACCATTTTTAGTTAAAAAATATCATGTTTTGTTCTACTGTCGTTTTATTGACGATTTGTTTTTTATTTTTGAGGGTGAGCATTCAATTATTGACGCCTTTCTTTTTGATATTAATTCATTTTCTTCGTATTTAAAGTTTGTTATTGGTAGTCATGGAGCAAATGTTAATTTTTTAGATGTTGACCTTAGATGGGACTTTGAGGAAGGGAGAATGCACAGTCGCATTTATCGGAAAAAGACTTTTAATAACGGATATTTGCATTATAGAAGTGGGCACCCAAAGCATGTTATTTCCAACATTCCAAAGGGGCAGTTTATCAGGGCAAGCCGCATGACTTCCAAAGATTCTGATGTATTTCAGGAGTTTTGTTTTATCATTTCTTTATTTCTTGATAGGGGTTACCACAAACCAGATTTAATTCAAGTAGCAGCTGATATTTACAACAAGAGTGTTAGTCATTATCCACCGTTATTAAGTTCAAATTTGGATAATTTCCTTTTAAAAAATACTAACCATAGTGAACTATTGAATTCTAACATTATTTGTTCATTAGAGATGAATTCAGACTGTCAGCGTATTCAGAGAATCATTTCCAAGAATTGGAGAGTTATTAAGGGGAACGCTGACATGTATGATGTTTTAGGGGACAAACCTTTGTTTGTCCAAAGGAATCATTTTAACTTAAAAAAGATTTTGGAAAAGCATGGTAATGAATCTTGTGGTATTTTAACCGGTAAGAGGGGAATGAATTGTTGTCATGATTGTAATATGTGTAGGTTCATTTCATCTGGGCCATACATTTCAGTGGCCCCTTTCAACAGGACTTTTTTCGTCCCTGGTTTTGTTTATTGTCGTTCTTCGGGTGTTGTTTACATTGCTTTGTGTTCATCCTGCACTGCATTTTATGTCGGTATGACGACTAGGCAGTTGAGAACACGCATTAGAGAACATTTGTATTGCATCAAAACCAGGGACGACACTAATGCTCTTTTTAAACACACTTTAGACTGTCATTCTTTTAATAAATTTTTGTTTTCAGTGCTTGAAGTCTGTTATAAAGACATGAGGGACGGAGATTTCAAAAACTATTTACTTCAAAGGGAGACTTATTGGCAAGTCAAACTGAAATCTGACCGCCCACCTGGCCTCAATGAGTCCATTAATGTTAAGTGTTTTTTAAAGTATAGAAAACTGAAAGTAAACAAAAGTAATGACTTGGTTTGTCTTCATATCACTTAAAAATGTTTTTGTCTTTTTAAGTTGTCCAGTCATTCAGTTTACAATTAGTCAAATCTGTATTTCAATTAATTACCATGGTGACGTTTTATCTATTTAAACTAGTAATTTTTTGTATTTGTTATTCTGATGAAGTCTGTGGACGAAAGCGGATAATAAAGAAGTATACGCTATTTCCTTGGAGTTTCAGTTCAACTGTTTTTGCCTTGGTTTTGATTTTATTAGTTTGTTCCTGGTTCATTTATTGGTTTATCTGGGAACACAGGCTGACAGCAACCTCTCTTTTGACCACCACATTGCCACTGTGGTCAGAAAGTCCTTCTATGTGGCACATCGCATCACTAAGGGTTTTGCATCCAGGAAGAAAGAGGTCATTGTCTCCCTCTACTCTTCCTTCATTAGGCCAGTCATTGAGTACAATGCCCTATTTGGCATGTACCTCACTAGACACCTACAACAACTGGAGAGGCCACAAAAGTACCTCACAAAGGGGATCCTAGGCCTTAAACACTTGTCCTGTATGGACAGACTCAAAAAACTCCAACTATTCTCTGTCTCATATCGGCTGCTTAGAGGCGATCTCTGCTTGACTTACAAAGCTATGTCTGACCCAGCTCTGTTAGAAATGCTGCATCTAAAGAAATCCCAATCCCTCCACACTACACACTCCAGAGACCTCAACCTTATTATTGCAATAAAAGAACAAGCTGGAGGGATAGGTTCATAACTCAGAGGCTGCCCATGCTATGGAACAGACTTCCCATACATGTCAAGCGGAGTGCCTCGCTGACCCTTTGCAAGAAAAATCTTGATGAATGGATGGGAAATAGAAAATTCACCCCGGGGATCATTCCAGTGGCTCTACTTGACAGAGGCAGTGGGTACTAAGGTCAGGTGGCATGATGCCAGGGTAATCCTATGGGCTAGGCTTGTAAAGGCTCCAGGGCCATTAGCCTAGTGCATACCTATGAACCTATGAGAGGACAATACAAGACAGTAGTTCTACAACAGATATCTGGTAGGCACAGGATTTTATTTAAAAACTGCAACCAAATGATCGATTCATAATGTCTTGTCGTGACACAAAGCTAAGCTATTCTTCTCATTGTGGCAGTTGCAGTGAAGTGATATTTGCAAAACGTTTTCATTTAATTACTCAGTCTGTAATTACTTTCTTAATCGAGTTCAGAGTTGTGGGGGAGCCTGTCACAGGATGATTGCACACAGAAGTGTAGCTGGCTCAAACAGTACCTTGGGTCAGTACCATGAACCAGCTTCCCACCCCCTCATCTCTTCAAGTGAAGAGAAAAATAAAAAAACAGGTGTTTCTTTTACTGGCACACCAGTAAGGTAGCTAGATTTACAACAAATGCAGCAAGCAGTACCTACAGTTTAGACCTCACTCAGAGCAATACAGCTCTCAGGTTTGACCTCCAGTGCAATACTGGCCTTTAAAAGATGGTATTGCATTAGAGATCAGGATTGACTGTTTGCCCCCTCCCAGCACTTTACAGCAAGGCCATTTGTCCCTCTCGCCCTGCCCTAGCTATGCTACTGCATGCACATACAACTATGCACACATACACAGCATGCATATAGCTGTAAATTATGTTTTATGCATATGGCAAAATGCAGATAGGGTTGCAAACATATAAGGAAAAGGAGCCTCTTTAGAAGCACTTTTATCCTTGAACTTTTTAAAATGTTTATTTGTATGAAAAAAAAGGATTACTGAATCAGCTTACATTATTCTGGTTGCACAGGTTAAAGAATATGGCTAGGTCACCAGGGGGTGGTAGAGGCTTTAAGCAAATTCTGCCAGTATTTCTGCCCCTGCTATCAAGTGGCACCCTCATACAAGGCTTAAATATAGTAAGAGATGATGGGCTGCTGTATCAGAGCAGGATAAAAAGAGCTACAGGGTTAATTTGTCTCTGTATGTGCATATCTGATCCTGACACCACCAAGAGAAGAACAAGGCTGGTATTTTTCCGTAATAATATACTGACAGAAGAAGGGAACTAAGTATCTCCTGAGCTGTTTCTTATTGGAAAACATTAGACTGTGCTGTTCTGTGACAGCCTAGAGGACTGTTTGAATTTTTTTTGCTTTCTTTCTGCTTCTGTGAGTTACTTTAACTTTGCACGATGCTTAGCTCATTTCATCAGAGCTGCTCTATGCTTCATGACCATGCTTGCTTACAGTAAATCCTGAGTGAAAACAACAAGTATTCAGTACTTATTTTTCATTATTTTATAGTATTACTGTTAATTACAAGATCTGCACTAATTTGGGCTTTTTGTGATTAACAATTAGGAGAAACTTTGGATTCCCTTAATTCAGTCTGTCCAGTCAGACCTTCCCAGTCAACAAATGTAAAATAAAATAAAATAAATAAATTTGTGTCCTCAAGCCACTTGTCAGATCTGATTCTAAAATTTTACCTCTCATCATGCACTAGAGTCTGGAGCTACCTCAGATCTAGTTTGCCACCATCATGAACAGATGTGGATTAAGTGACTCACCTTCTTTTTCTTGACATTTTGCATTGACACTGTGCCTTTCTATTCTGATAAACCTTTTGTTAATTATTTTTTTATTGTTACTATATTTTTGCAGTTTGTAAGCTAATTTTAGTCCCTTTTTTCTTGCCATTCTCACATCAGTGTCTTTCCCTGCCATCAGGTGCTCTGCTTTTGAAAAGAAATGATATATACTTGTATATTTCAATATATTTCTTTAACTCTTACTAGGTGATATTGCTGGAAGTCGTCTGTGATCAACATGTTTTTGCTTCTTGGTGTGTGCCATCTTGGTAGTTTAACTGTCATAGATAAAGAGAAATGTTTCAAAAAGTGCACCAAGTCTGGGCACAAAATAATTCCCTCCCCCAGACTCTCATGATTTGTGCATAGTGTGCTTGGGGGTGGCTCACTTACTTGAAAAAAATGCCATTTGTTCTTATGGTCTGAGAGCAGTATTGGGCATGAAAACAGTTAATTCTTAAGGAGTTCTTGCCCCCAGATCCAGATTCTCATAGGGCTTCAAACAGTCAAGAAAAAGGTGCTTGGATGACTCAAAACGCTATTCTGCACAGAAAACACTAAAGTTGTATGTCTCTATGGCTAGGACCAATATTTATACTCCTCCATTGGATCTGGAGCTCCTGGAGCCAATAATAGTGCAGATTCTTTCACCAAAGAAACCCTCTAAACAGGCTTCATCTGAGAGGGAGCCCACCGGATACCTTCTTGACCTCTGTGTTCTTCATCATTGAGACCCTTCGCATCCAGAAAGAGTATGAGGAGTTTTGTTGAAGATGCAGCTCAAGGCAGGAGTCATATAATCTCCTTTGGCTCTGAAGTCAGTTAGTACAGGTCCTGTGACCCCAGTTTCAGCTCCTTCCCTGGTGCACATATCTGCTTCAATAGTATTGTTGCAGATTCTCAGCCAAGGACCTGTCCCCTCAGTTTCCACCGTGACCCCATCATTGACACTGAGGGTATTAGATCTGACTAACTCGACTCTGACACCATCAGGGCTGAGATCATCACAGGACTGAGGATTTGAAGTCAAGGTTTCTGCTCCATTTTCAGAGGTGCTGCATATGACTTGGTTGGTGGTGTCGGAGACATTAGCATTCATGTCTTCAATTCCAATCCCCTACTCAAGACCATCCACCTTCTACAGTTCAGTTATGATGTCTTCTTATTAGATAATTTCTCCTGCTAGGGAACAGATCCAATTACAGAACCAGCATCTTCAGATCTTGCACAGATCAGAGAGGCCTTGCAGGTTATGGGGAGTATGATTGCCTCTCCACAAGAAGCTAAGACACAGACCTCATTAGGACTGGCTCCACCTTGGGACTCCTGCTTCTTCTTGCCTCTTTCCCTTTAGGCATTCTTGGGTCAGGGTTGAGCTACAGGTCTCAAATCAATTGCTTCACAACAGGCAGTGGTCTCTGAGGAGTTAGGAAATACCCCCCTGATGTGCTGAGAAATAGGACATGTAAGAGGAGGCACACAGACACCCATCAGAATCTGTCACATGAGATGCCAGCTTGGATGACTGAGAGGATTCCCCCCAATCCCCTCCTGAAGACACCTGTTTTGGTGAAATCATGGAACTTGTGCGGCAGAGGGGACCTTGGTCCCCGACCCTCTGTCTCAGGATGAGGAAGTTCTGTTTGGGGCTTATGGCTCGACCTCGTCTACTTCTTGGGTGGACCTTCCTGCAGATTAATTGATCTGGTGGTGAGAAGGTCACAGCAGGAATCAGACACATGCAAGGCAGTGCCGCAAAAGCCGGATTAAATTCTTAGGCCTGCCAAGCACAAGCAGCAATGGGCAAAGTCTCCTACTGTGGATTCCATTATCTGGCGGCAGAGCTGACTGGCTATTCAGCCTCTATCCACCCCCTCTAACAAAGATTCCAGAGCAATGACTGGATTAGGGAAGCAGGCATGTGCTTTAGGCACCTTCACTTTATGGGCTGTGAACTACTCCACCAATAGGAGTTGTTTCCAGAGGGATTTGGCTCAGAAAGCTCTAACCACTCTGAAAATTCCCCTGACATTGGATTACAGGAAGCAATTAGAAACAGCCCAGGGCACATTGTCCAGCATATCAAATCTCTTCATGCTCTTTATACATAATGCAGATGGAGTGGTGAGAGCAGCCAGAGCAAATGCGGCTATGAGACAAAAGGCCTGGCTGCATTTCTGTGACTTTGTGGACCACTTTAAGGCATCTTCACCAATGCACCCTTCTTTGTTGTTAGGTCCATTTGTGAAAGAAAAATGCATTAGTGCAAACAGGACGTCAATAAGCTTTCTGCCATTGGCATGAAGTTTGAGGGCACACAAAGATCATATGATAGAAACCAGAAGGAGCTAAGGTCACTCTGGTCCAGAAAGACCAAGCATCAGCAGTTTGAGACATCTCCTGACAGTGTCAGCCATAGCAGAGGCAGCCCCTTTAATGGACACAGGCCCAGAGACAGAGGAGGTCCAAAGAACCAGAGATATCATGGGCCCTTTTCTGACAGGTAACCCCAATGTCCTTGAATGGGTGCCCAACTGCTCCCCTCTGAAGGCAGTCCTGGATCATTTTTCTCTTTACTTAGCTGTATTGGAGGGTATCATGCAGGACAAATGGGGCATAGGGATCATATCCAGACATTCTGTACCCTTTTGCCTGACTCCCCAAAACCAAAACAGCCACTACCAGATGTTTCACCCAGTCAGTCAGAAATGGTGGTAAAAGAGATCACCTCTTTGCTGTCCAAAAGAACCATCCAGGAGATCCTACTAAACTAGAGACAGTCAGGCTTTTACTCCAGATTATTTTTACTTATGAAGAAAAAACAAGTCCTCAGGCACATATTGAACCTCAGCCACTAAACAATTCTGTAAAGAACACCCAGTTTATGATGATTAAATTGCAATTAATTGATCTTGCCCTGACTCAGAGCAAATGACTGGATGTGCTGTCTAGATTTCCAGGATGCTTACTTTCACTTAAAGATAATGACTGAGCCTGGGAGGTCCCTTCATTTCTGTCTGGAAGCTGGCTGTTATCACTTCCCCCTTTGGTCTCACCACAGTGCCGAGAGTGTTTACCAAGTTCATGTCTGTCTTAGCAGCTCACCAACATCTCCAGTGATTCAGAGTTTTGCAGTACCTGGATGACTGACTCCTGATTGCTCCCACACTGGAATCTCTCTTTTAGGCCAGAAACTGTCTGTTCAGGCTGCATCTGTCCTTGAGAATGGCCTTAAGCTTCCAGATGTGTAATCTCATTCTAACCCATATAATTCTGTTCACAGGCAGTCACTTAGATGCTACAAAATCCATAGTTTCTCGTCCACCAGACAGGATTCAGACTTTGAGGTGGAGACAGTGCTAACTCTTCTTCAGGCTACATCAACAACTGTTGCTCTGGTTTCAGGGTTCTGGGGCCGATGGCATCATCAGTACTAATGATTCAGTTTGCACATTACCACATGCAACTTCTTCAATGATTCATACATGCTCAATGATTTTAGCTATTATATCCTCTTTACAAACCAATTGTAATAACCAATGCATGCAGGAAAGATTTGCAATGGTGGCTAGACTCCCTTCTTATCCACTCCAGCCAGCTTTTTGTTCCACCACGTCAGTAGCGATTGTGACCATGAATGCCTCCTCCCTTGGTGGGCAGGTGTTACAATGGGAGGATAGTCCAAGGTGTATGGACACCCATCAAGGCTGATATTCACATCATGTCCTGTAAGTGTTTGTGACCCCCTTTCAGGACTGCCTTCCTGTAGGAATGATATTCATCCAAACAGGCAATATGACAGTAGTTTGGTATATCAACTAATAAGGAGGAACCAGATCATACTTTTTGTGTCAGGAAACAGTGAGGATCTGGCAATGCGCAATGGCCTGTCACCATTTTTTTCATAGCAACACACATTCTGGGAGCTCTCAGTTGCTTTGTAGACAGGCTCAGCAGATTCTGTCTGATACCTTATGGGTGGTTCCTTAAACTAGTGATAGCAAAACAGATCTCCACTTGTTGCGGCTGTACCTGTTGCAATCTCTTTGCCTCATCAGACAACACCAAATGCAGCAGCTACTTTGCCATTATCCCACCTCAGGAACAGTCAATTATTCCTTTTTACTTAGACCTGTAGTCAGAGAACCTATTCCCACCTGAGATTTATACTTTGTTCTGAAGTGTTGACAAAGCCACCATTCAAACCACCTTCCACAAATCCATTGAAGTTCCTTTTTTGGAAAACACTGTTTTTGTAGCTATCACATCTGCTGGAAGAGTTTCAGAGCTTCATGTACTTTCTTCAACAGCAAATTACTTGTTTTTTTTTCACAGGGACAGATTGTTATTCCATACCAACCCATCTTTCTTCTTAAAGAAGCTTCTGAATTTACCATAACACAACCCATGCATTTGCCATTGTCTTTCATTCTAATAAAAGAAAGTACTTTCTTCATACCTTGGATGTGCAGAGACAATTATGTTTCTACATTCACAGAACCAGAGCTTTTTGAAAGGATTCACAGCTGTTTGTTTCCTTTGCAATAAACAAGCTAGATAAAAAGATTTCCAAAGTTACTCTTTCCAGATGGTTTTCAGATTGCATTGTCTACATCTACATTTTGAACAACCAGCTTCTGCTGGGTAAATTCAAAGCACATTCCACCAGGGCAGTGGCAACTTCTATAGCCTTTTTCTGGTTTTCTTCATTAGATGAAATCTACACAGCTTCCTGTTGGTCATCCATGCATACTTTCATTAAACATTACAAATTGCATTCCATTTCTAGGGCTAAAGTGCCCATTGGTATCTCTGTCTTCAAGGGTCTCCTGTCACAATGCCACCTTGTAGTTCAAGTAACTTGGGATTGTGATCCACAGGTCATATTCGACAAATTGAATGAATAGTATTCAAAAGTTATGCTAGATTCTTTCATTTAGGTCTGTCCAATATGACATCCTTCCCTCCATCCCCACTTATTTGTTTTTCCTTGTACTTGTAGGACCTGAAGGACCTTGATCTTTCCATATATACTTATATTTATATTTATTTGTAGTATATTGACTGGGTGCCAAACTCAGTCTGAGATAATGCCAGAACCTAGTTCATAATGGGAGGTAAAATTTTAAAGGGGCTCAAGGCTGGAGCAATAATGCTGCTGGTCTGGATCTGACAAGCATATCAAGGACCCACAGGTCATATCAGACAGACATGAATGAATGAATCTAGCATTATGATAAGTACATGATTTTCATTTTTGCACTCGAGTGACAGTACAGGGCAAGTACTTTCTGAGCTATTGATTACTTGAGAATGTTACACTGTGCTCTTCTGTGATTGGCTAGAAAGCTATTTGAAAGTTATTGGCTTTCTTTCTGCTTCTATAAGTTTATCGCCTTTGCATGAAGTTGCTCATTGCATAGCCTCAGTTTACAATGCTTGGATAGACACAGGAACTTAGAAACTCAGTTTTTCCTACATAACCTACCACACTACAGCTCGGATGGTGTAGAGGTATGTTGCTGTGATTGTAGTGTGCAGGGTCCTGGGTTCCAGACTTGGAAATTATGACTTTTTGGGTAGGAGGTTGGTATAATGGTTAAGGTGTTTACCTTACAGACACAAGGTGCAGGGTTTGATTCTCACATGGTCTAAATGGCTAGGCTAAAAATGGCTCATAAGAGCAGTTAGCCTAGTATTAATCTATGAACCTATGAACCTAAGTATTCAATTGCTGTGCAATATGCCCCTGGTTTAAGTTAGGAGGTGTGTTGGCCATTGCCTGTTTAGCTACATTGGTAGTTTTACTGAAGAAAACTTGACCAGACCTACTTTAAACCTTGTGGAATTATTTCCTCTGCTGTCCACCCTAGTTAGCATCTGGAACCATGAACAGTCACTTTCCAGCACTCCCTGTAAAAAGGTTGGTTGAAAAGGGCATCCTAAGACAAAGTAACAATTGTCTCATATATACTGACAACCACCTAATGCTCCAATACACTGACTCAATGTGTGAAAAATGTAATTACACTACAATTCTGGTGGCAAAACTCATGTAAGACCATCATATTTAACAAACAGGTTGTCAGTCATACTCAACACCAGACCGCACCCACCTTAGTCAATACACATCTAACACACACACGTTCCTTTGTTGAGGCTTTAAGTAATCTACCTAAACTACAAAGACTTCCTAAAAGCAGCACAAAACTAAGCATCCTTAGCAACATAGCAAACACTGTACTGAAGTAACATTTACCATGGAGCATGCATCTGTATCTCACTGTGTCTCAACTCAGAAGCCCATAAGGCAATGTCCCATACTATACCACACCTTAGTCATGGGTAGCACCATAGTGACACACACTGATGCACCACTCACCAAGATGTGCAAAGAGAAGACCATGGTTTGTTGCCTGTTGGGAGCTAGGATCTGACACAGTCATGTATGCACTCGGGGCTGTACACTGCAAGTACACCTATGACCCAGTCATAGTACACATGGGAATAATCCATCTGTGACCTACTTCCCCTGGCTATATGAAGAGAGACATGATGGAGGTCTCAGAATATGTGCCTGAGGCAGGTATGAATCTAGCCGTGAGTAATATTCTTCCTTCACCAAGGATGATGCCGCAATACAAACAAAAGATTATTAATTTCAACAACAAGCTTAGTTTCAGCAAGGGAGGAGTTGACCAACAGTCCTAACATGCTTTTCTAGACAGCTTGCACACCCCCCAAGGATTCCTTATATTGGCAAAAACCTTGTCTGTCCTCATAGTGCCTTTTTAGGCAATGTCAGTCTTCTAAAGCTTCCAACATAACTATATGGAATCCAGATAACTCTACATCCTACATGCGTTCATTACCCTGGAAAATGTTGATATATGCATTGTCAAAGAGACCTGATTCAAAATCAGTGAAAGCAATTCTATCAGTGTAGTATGTCACTGCATATCTCTCAGACATGCCCACCACATTAACTGTAGGCACTGAAGGTGCAGATGTCTCCATATTCTTAAAAAAATCTCACATCCAGACTCATTAGACACGACAATGACCTGGAACTTTTCCACATCCAACTTCCTATATTCTAAACCCCTTTTTACATTATAACCAACTATAGGAACCTCTCTATGTATTAAGTCCAATGCCATTCTACTAGGAGACTTCAACTATACCTCCATTAACTGGTAGACATATATTTCCTCAAACATGTATGCTCAGAGATTTCTGGACTTCATCATTGCAAACTCTCTGGATCAGTTAGTTCATACACCTACCAGGAGTGATAAAATCTTTGACTTGGTCATCACCAATATGAGCAACTCTGCTCCTCACCAAGTGTAACCCCATCCTTGGTCAAATTGAACCAAAGTCAGTCGCATTCACCTTTAAGACCGAAGCCTAAAATAGCCTCCAATACCTCAGTATTCAGATACTTGCAAAGGTTAATCTATAACCCAGCTACAGTCAGAAGTCCGAAACCAAGAACCAACAAAAAACTTGACAGAAATCCAAAAAACTGCTGACAGTCCTGTACTCAAAACTTTGATTCGGGAAACCACAACAGTTAAGCGCTTTCGTCAGCAACCACAGGCTGACTTCATCAGAACCAAGGACGCAAAAGCTGTCTTTTTAAATGTTTCGGTAAGGCACCAGAGGCAGTGATCATCTCATTTGCATAGGATCATTGGATCCGCTCACTTACAGGCTCTCTTTATGTAGTAATTTTGGTATCAAATTAATCTGATAAACAGAAGTCTGTTAAAACTCGATGATACCATCTCTAATGCAGAATCCTTTGCTGCAAAATTCTATGCACATGTGAATAGTTGTATATATGCATTTGTCTTCCTCAGAAATAAATACAATGCCATATTCAAACATAAACCCCTATGGTGGAACACTATTACAAACAGGGTCTATAATAAAAGAGAAATACTCATGGCATGCAAAAATAAATCAAACTGTCAAGAAGCTAAGAAAGCTGTTGCTAAACTAAACAATGAACTTCAGTCCCAGATGAAATCAACCAAAGCCAGATATGAAGCAAAAATAGCCACAGTGGCAAAAGATAACCACAAAGTGTTCTTGGACTATGTCAGAAACTTCAGAAATGATGCCCAGCATTATGATAATAGCAAATGGCATTGTTTATTCTGACCCAGGAGAACATAGCCATCCTACTGGCAGAAAATTAAGCTCTAACTTCACCCCTTCTCTCCCCCAACATACACACAGGTCAAATACCTTCAAATGTCCACTCCCAAATCTCCCAAGAAAAAGTTCTCAAGACATGACCTAAGGCCAAAGTACTACATCTATGGGGCTGGATAACATAGCAGGCTGCATGCAGGTTAGTTTGAAACATGACTTATCAGACCCTCATACAGACGCTATGCAATTTTAGCTTCAAGACTGGTGCTGTGCCAGAAGAATGAAAGACAGCAATGATCATTCCCTTGTACAAAAGTGGGCCTTTAACTGGCCTATAAAACTGTAGACCCATAAGTTTGACCAGACTCATCTGTAAGACTATGGAAAGGAGAATCATGGCACTATTTAATAGGGATATATGTAATCTACAGACTCTTGAGCCTACTCAATTTGCATTCAGCAAGGATAGATCTGGTGCACTAAACTTGGATGGCATCTTTGAAAAAGTCACTGAGACGATGAAGGCATATTCATACACACCATGTACCTAGGCCTTACAAAGGCATTCAACACCATCCCACACTCAAGAACTAGAACCTAGAAAGTAAAAATGGGTGGTTCTACCTCCTGCAAAAGACCTGTCATTAGGACAGTATGCCAGGGATCAGTTCTTGACCCACTTCTATTTAGCACCTACTTCTCAGAGGTCAAAGATAATGTAAAAGGTTTATGGCTAGCCA
This sequence comes from Protopterus annectens, assembly GCF_019279795.1. NCBI lineage: Eukaryota > Metazoa > Chordata > Ceratodontiformes > Protopteridae > Protopterus > Protopterus annectens. Next base: position 1,066,432,192 of record NC_056739.1, read on the forward strand.
TGTTTGCAGATGACTGCAAACTTAGTGCCATCATAAACTCTAGTGAGGACACCAATATTGTATAAGAAAGTTGTCCCAGACAGTTGATATCAAAACCACAGACTAAAGTTAAATGCCAAGAAATGTATAATAATATCCTTTGGCAAGCATGATTCCTCTTGTAACTGTATTGAAAACAATCCTCTATCAGAGTTAGAGATTTGGGAAGCTATACAGACAATGAACTGTCCTTAGATCACACTGTTTCTATGATTGTAAAGAAGTCCTTTTTCATCATACAACTTATATCTAAAGATATGACATCTAGGTCCAGGGATGTAATCATTCCACTATACTCAGCACTTGTTAGGACAATCGTTGAGTATAATGCCCCTTTCTGTATGTACCTGTTCAAGTACTTATCCCAACCAGAAAGACCACAGTGCTTCCTCATCAAAAAGATCAAAGGCCTAAATTGTAAAATTTATGCAGACCATCTTAAAACCCTGTCTCTCTAATTGGTATCATACAGGCTATTGAGAGGTGGCCTCTGCCTTGCATACAGAGCCTCCACTGACCATATTCTGTTAGAACTATTACACATTTGCAAGTCAAATCTTATCATAAACACCTGCACAAAGGACCTCAATCTCTTCTGCAAACTAAATAGAGCATGCTGGAGGGATAGATATGTATCACATAGAATAACAATTCTGTTAAACTACCTTCTACTTCACGTAAAGTATACTATTTCTCTTACTCTTTTCAAATGTAAGTTAGATGAAGTGATGGGGGAACCATAAATTCAACCCTGATTTAGCACCACTGGACCTCTTGGATAGGAAATTACCCCAACATATACTTGCTCACCCATCTTTGGGTATACACATTGTAAAATATAAAAGAAAATACAATAGGGATGCAATGCTAGACTTCCTAAGATCCTCACAGATCAGTAGCCTTGTAAGTACCTATTAATCTTTGAATGTGATAGAGATGGTAGTGATGCTAATATTGACCAAGGTGATACATGATTCCTCTTTCCACAGTACAGAATGCAGCCTTTCCACATCAGCTCTTCCCTAACTTTCAAAAGTGAAAACAAAATGCAGTTTTACATATTAAAATTAAGTGATTGAGCCCAGGGAGGTATACCTCTGGTGCCTTATGGCAGGGGTAGCTTGCTTTCTGGAAATACCCATTGCACAGCTACTAGCAGGTATACAGTGTGTACACAGGCCTGTAGAGCAAAATAATCCCTGCTGGAATTGCTTGACCATTGATCAGTTTTATATGGTGATTGCTTATTCTGTATTTCAAAGTAGTGGAATTTGTTTTATTTTACACATATTATGCTTGAGTTACTGTTGTTGGAGATATTCTTTTTACTTTAGTGGCAGTTCCCTTAGTTATATCCCTGGCGGAAAAAGTTGGCCAGGGATCAATATTGTGAGGTAACCTCCTGCCACTGTACACAGCTGCATTTCTTTTATTTTTACTTGGATTAATATTTTGGAGGTTTTGGGCATGGGTTCATTTTCATAGTACTTCTCTCCTTGAAAACAGCTCAGTTGGTTGATCCCTTTTAATAAGGTCCCTGGTGGAATTGATTAACCGAGGATTAGTGTTGGAGATGACTTGCTGTTAATGAATTTCAAAATAGATACATCTGTTTTCTTTTACATATTTTAATTGACTTGCTATTTGGTAACAGGTAGTGATTCTTTTTCAGCTATCCTCCCCTATTGAATCTAAATGCTAAGGGTGCTGTCTCATTGATATGATCAATGATAGAATCATTTCACCAGGGATCAGTGTTGCAAGATGTTTTGCTGAAGCTGTGCTTCAAAATGCTGCATTTGTTTTCTTTTACACATATTTTACTCAAGTCACTGGTATTTGAAGGTATTTGGCATTAATTCTTTTTTTCCTTTGCTGCCCTTTCCACTATTAAAATGTAACAGCTCTTTTTTCCCAACATGGCTGCACACCGATCAGCAGCTTAATTTCTACTCTCCCAGTGTGAAAAAAGAAACTGAAGTAATTATAGTAAAATTCAGTTACTGGCTAGTAAGAACATTGCCTGGATGCCAGCAAAGAATAAACTTAGCCTGAAAGAAAGCCATCTAGAAAAGGTGAAGAGAAAACACTGACTGGGAAGAATCCTGCAGCTGCTCAGCAAAAAGCAGTTCATGCTCCAGCTTTGGTACAAGAGATGGCTTCCATTAATTTTGAGTGCAGAATAAGTAAAATGTGCTTAGAGCTGACTACAATAAATGAAACTTTGAAGGAGTATATTAACTCAAATGACAAAAAGCTGGAAAAATGGAAGAAGCCTTAAACAGCTATTCAGACAAAGTGATAAAACTGCAAAAATCAGAGGCTGAAATGAAGAAAGGCTGACTAAATATGAAACTGCTCAAGAAGAGATGTTTCAAAAATTGTAATGGACAGAGCATGCTGAGAAAATCTGAGATTTTCTGTTGCCCCAGAAAAACTGGAAAGAACAGACTGTATTAATTTTATGAAAGTACAAATAAGTAACTGGACTGGTATCCCACTGCAGAATTTCTTAATTGAAAAGGCAGACTATATGTATGCTCCACACCTGGCCATGAGAAAGCAACCAAGATCTGTATTCGTAATAATGCAATCATGCCAGCAGAAACAGTTGATCCTGAGAAAATTCTGGCAGAAGGGCAAAATATTAAAAATTGGAGACAATAAAGTGTTTGTGAAAAATGATTATTCACTGTACACCAGACAGAAGAGAATTTTAACCCAGCAGTCAAGGATTGTCGAGAGGAAGGAATGAGATTCAAGCTGCTGTATCCAGCATCTTCAGAATATTTCTTCTGGGAGGATCAAAGTCATGTTTTGATGCTGAAGAGGTTAAGGAGAAAATACAAAAGTGTGTCCTAAAATGAGCCATCAAACAGAAGAGGACTGTGTTTCTCATTCTTCTGATAATAAAGCTCATAGAGAGACTTTTCCAGTGAAACCTTTTGCAATGTTCCAAAGGAAAATCCTTTAGAGACAGAAAAAAAATACAGCAGTTGACCAGAAGAATCAAGAGTACCTTGGACTTGAATTGGAGTCTGGTGTTGGGAGATGGAGATGAACAATAGGAAGACCAGCAACACTGAAATTAGTGAATAACTGTTAGCCTGTAAAGCATCAGTCACATTTGTGAAATATGGCTTTACAAGAAAAAGAGATTGAGAAAGATTGGATTTTTGTTGATTTTGTTAAACCTGCGGGAGGACTGGCAGGTGTATATCCCACTTCATGCCATTAATGTCTGGAAGGACACTAAAAATGGAAAAAAGAGAGCAACTGTAAATAAAACAATGTTCTTAACAGTATTTTTATAAAACATTTCATGATATAAATTGAATGTTATATAGCAAAGCATTTTCAGTCATTGTTATATATCTTCAAGATTCTAAAGTAAACAAGTACTTTTTTGTCTTCGTTTTAAGAAATGTAGGCATTAACATGTAAAAAGAAAGGAAAGATTGCATTAAAGCATGTTTAAGTTAATAGACTGCAATCTTGAGCTGTTGGGGTGGGGGACAGGATGTAAAAGTGCAGTAATTATAATATACATAGAGATGAAATGTTTTCTTTTACTTTTGCATAGGTGAATGTCTGGATTAATACCCTTGGCTTAATCTAATGTCAAGATTTCTTTTGTTTAAGCAAGTGTTTTTTTTTTAATGAGCGACCACACTGTAGTGAGTATTTTTTGCTTTAGCAAATAAATGTTCAGTGTAAGTTGAGAAGTACATTATGCTCTTATCTTTCCATGGAAAAGGTGAAGGTAAATGAAGGCTATTTCTAGCCGAGGTACCAGAATAAACCTGTTTGCATCTCAGCTCCAGTTCCTGTTGTTTTTTCATTTGTTGCTGTTTCCAGTTTGGTATTCATATTCTAAAGGTGAAGGTAGTAAATTGAGAGGACTGGACATTGTTTACTGGGAGAAATGTAAAATTAAAAGATACAAGGACAAGCAGGTTAGTAAAAAATTAAGTCTAAAATTATTGGAAGTGAATAAAAGATGGCAGCTTTTCTGGTAACTAAATACTTTAATGCATTTACTAGGGCAATGTACAATTTATTTTCATTTAAAGCTAGTAGTGCACTTTTTCTTAAGGCTAAAATTTAACATTTTCTGAAAGCATATAAGCTGTTTTCCATATCTGTAGAGAAATAAAGATAAGACACATACAGACAGCAATTAGTGTAGGAAGCACAGGCTGTAACATGTGCTTTAGAATAGATAATCTTAATTTTAGGTTAGTTAATACCTGTCACTGCAGCCATTGGTTTGGAACAATTGCTCCTATCAACACGGTTAAATTTCATTATTTGGAGAGGCACATAGTTTCCATGTTTGTTTTAAGTTAATAAGTTATGGGGTGTTGTGGGGTATTTTTTGAGGGTTTTCATTTAAAGAAACAATCTTGTAAAATGTGATATAGGTTAGAATTGAGATGTCAAGAAACAACTATATAAAGGCTCAACTTGCCAAACATCAGTGGGTGCATGTAACACAAGCAGAAAATAGGCATTTAAAAAGCTCTCATATATAATAGGTGTGAATAATAACTTCGTATCATAATGGCTACACTAAACATATTATTTTGGAATGTGAATGACCGCACAGGTGTAGACAGAAAGGTAAGAGTATTTAATTATATTAAGAAATGCAGAGTGTAAATAGCAGTACTACAGAAGACACATTTGATAAGAAGTGAGCATGTGAATTTGATAAAGGAATGATTTCACAATGGATATTCAGCAGAACATCAGGTACAAAGGAAAAGGGGATTATTTGTACTAATTGCTAGTGGAGTTCCACTAGTGATAGAATCATAGGATCATAGGGAGTTACTAGGCTGTTGGCCCTGAGGTCCTTACAAGCCTATTCAAGAATTTAGTCCATGTTCCAACAAGTCAGCATCCCATTCCCCTGTGCAGCAGGGACACAGGTGGAATCCCAGGGGTGTATTTTCTGTTCCCCTTCCTGTTATCCAGGTTGTGCTTAAAAAGCGTTAATGAGGTACTCTGCTTGATGTGGAGAGGGATTCTATTCCACAGAAGGGAGAACCTCTGGGACACAAATCTGTCCCGCCAACAAGTCCTATTGATGTCACAGACATGGATGAGGTCGTGCGTGTGGGTAACTTGAGTGAAGCTTGACTTGCGGATATGCAGCAGTCCCATCAAGGCAGGGTCTGAGATTGCTTTGTATGCCAGACGGATGTCACCTCTAAGGAGTCTGTATGAGACTGAGTAGAGGGACAGGGGTGTTAGCCTATCTGTGTAGGGTAGATGTTTGAGGCCCTGGATTCTCCTGGTGTGGAACCTCTGTGGTCTTTCCAGGTACTGCATGTGCATTGTGAGGTATATGCCAAAAAGGGCATTGTACTCAATAATGGGTCTTATAAGGGAAGAATACAGAGATGTTATGACCCCCTCGTCCCTTGATGAGATACTCTTACTAATAAGATGGGCCATGTAGAAAGCTTTCCATACAACAGAGGCAATATGGTGGTCAAAAGTCAGTTTGCTATCAACTTGGTGCTCAAGTCCCTCACAGCTGATTGCATGCTTAGGACCTTGTTTTTAATGTTTTAATTCGTGGGGATATCACTCTCCCAAAAGGGGATGATGATGAATTTTGGCATTCAGTTTGAGGACATGATTCTGGCACCAGTCATTTGTTTAGGTGAGACCCTCTTGGAGGATGTCCACATCACTAGGAGAATTGATGACAGCACCCAGCTTGCAGTCATCTGCAAATTTGTACAGCCATAGCAAACTGGTTTTGTCTGCACCTCAGAAAAGTATATCCCAAACAACAGAGGTCCCAAGACCAATCCCTGGGGTACACCGCTCGTTATGGGCCTACTGCTTGAAGTGGCTTCCCCTATTTTGACTAGGTGGGCTCTATCAGTGAGCCAATTTGCTACCCATCTGGTAACATATGGATTGATGCCTAGTTGAGAGAGTTTATCTATTATACCCGAGTGGGGAATAGTATCGGAAGTTTTGGCCAGGTCAAGGTAGGTGGTGTGCACCATCTTCCTCTTGTCCATGGCTTTGGTGACTATCCCGAAGAAGTCAACCAAATTTAACAGGCATTACCTCTCCTTGATGAAACCAAACTGTGTGGGATCGAGTGTTTGGAGGTTACCAATGTCCTTGTTAATGAGGTCCATGAAAATCCATTCCATGGCCTTGCAGATCAGGCTAGTTAGACTGATGGGTCTATAATTTCCTGGACCGGTGGATGCTCCACTTTTATGTAAAGGGATGACAGAGGCTGTCCTCCACTCGGCTGGGATGAAGTCAGTATTCAGGCTTTGGTTGAATAGGGTGTCTAATGATGCTGCAAGTTCCTGCCTGAGTTCATGTAGGATGCAGCCTGGGATGTTATTGGGTCCCATGAGAGGGCAGTGATGACTTGCTCCCTAGAGATAAGGGGAGGGGGACAGGTGCTGGGGATGTCCTGATTTACTGATGGAGGGACAGAGGGGTGAAGTTTTTAATGAACTTGTCTGCCAGGAGGTTGGCTAGTATCTATATTACCCGATTGAATGTTTAGAGAATACCTAAACGTCGATCTGGTAATATCAAAAAATTAAAACAGCAAACAACCAATTTAACGTAGGGAATAAATTCCCTCAGCTGCAAAAAAAAAAATTTAAACCAAAATGAAGTGGGAACTTCACCCCACACACACCCCAATGTGGGGGAGTTGTGCCCCCCCACCCCTCCTAACTAAATATACCAACTCCGAGATCACTCTACAGTGGGGAAAGGGGCAAAATCCCCATAATGGCCAAGGGAATTCTTTCCCTACGTTAAATCGGCCATTTGCGGGTTTTTTTGCTTCTGCTCTTACCAGATCGATGTTTAGGTATTCGCTAACCTAGACATTCGATCAGGTAATAGGAACCTGGTAGGCTATATCTATGGTATTTGTGTATGTGGTGTCCTTGATCGCCAGTTAGCAGATCTGAGTGCTTTCTTTGAGATTGTGGACGTGTGAAGAAGGCCTTATGATTGTCTTTAGTAGATGTGGCTAGTTTGTATTCCAAGTTTACTTTAGAGGATTTCATTAGCATTCGTATTTGCTTGCTCAGGCTAAGGAGAGATTGCTTCCAATTAGGCACCTGCTCCTTCTTGGTCCTGGATAGCAATTTTTTCTTTTTATTATAGAGTTTATTTATTGCAGATATCCACCAGACAGGTTTATTCTTCCTTGAGGAGGAGGATTTTGTCCTGTTGGGTATTCCTGATTCCATGCAGCTATATAAATGCTTGTATAGTACTTTGGTATGGGTTTGGACATATGTGCCAGTTCCTATGGAGGGGGAGGGGGAAAGATAGTAATTGTAGATTTGTAGCAGTGAAGGGTCTACTGGTGAGGGAGGAGAATTATGTTGTCATGTATTTATATTTCAGTTAAACTGCTGTTATGGAACTTAAGAAAATTTGGGGGGAATAATCAGCTTTCAGCAGAAAATATTACTTATAGGTGGGGACTGGAACTTGATCTGCAAGAATTTGGATGCATGTTGGGGAACTAGAAGGGAAAATATAGCAAAAGGGTAGATTTCTGAAGAGATTTATGAAAATATCTGGTATGAAAAACATGAATTCAGTACTAGAAACTCGGATAGAATTTACATATTATTCCCCAAGATACAATAACTTGGCTAGACTAGACAGAAATTATATTTCACAGGAACAAGTGCATGTAATTGAAAGCTTTAACACATATCCAATAACTGTTTTGAATCCTGTACCAACAACAACTAAGATAAAAATGCAGGGTAATGAAGTACACATGAGACTCTGGCACTTTTCCACCTACCTATTACAAATAAAGGAATTTAAGGAATGGGTAGTGGAAATTGCATAAGAGTTATGAGCGAAGATAGAAGTTACTTCAGAAGTTATAGCTAGTGAGTGGGATAAAATTAATGGGGAGTTTAAAAACTTGGTAGGAAAAAAAGAGGTATGTTTAAGAAGTAACAAGACTTATTTAGATGGACTGACAGAGGCTAAAGTACTGCAGAATAAGGGAGATATCACAGAACAAAAAGAGGACCAAATGCAGAGTGCTAAAGTGCAAATAAAGGAGTATCTGGATAGCATGCATGAGTTTGGACAGATTGCTGTTAAGCAACTGTTTTTTGATAAAAAAACTTCAGAGCACAAAAACTTTTAACACAACAAATTAAGTAACTGAAAGTAAAAAAGGTTGTTGCCAAATGTAGGGAGCCTGTAACAAGAAAAATAACCAAAGATCCTGTAGAGGTATTAAGAGATATTTCAGAAATTTTATGAAAATTTGTATAAAGTAGAGAAATGTGGAAGTAAAAAAGCACAAATGGAAAGAGTTATGGAAAGTTTTGGTACGCCAAGGTTAGAGGTAGATGAGGCTCAATAGCTAACAAGAAAGGAGATTATATAAAAATGGTGATGTACAATCAATTTGTTGGAAAGTCTACAGGAATAAATGGTATTCCTATGGATGCTTGAAAGTTAGGAAGGAAGAATGTGATAAAAGATCTGGAAAGTTTTGTTTAACAGTATTTTAAAAGGAGAGGAAGCACCAACATCCTGGAAGAAAGATGTGGTGTCTGTAATATCCAAAGGCAGTGAAGACCTATCAGACCTAGCTTCATATAGGACAATTTCAATTTTAAATCATGATTATAAAGTATTTAAGTCTATAATAGGTAAAAGAATGGCAAAAGTGTTGACAAAATTGATAGATATGGATCAGTGTGGTTTTATGGAGGGGAACCAAACATTTGACAGCATTAGTGATAATCCAGAGGGAAGTCAAATTTAAAAAAATACTACTGTTGTTGATAGGTCTCGATGCAAAGAAAGCATTCAACAGTAACCTGAGATGTTATGAGTAGGGCAGTTGAAGCATTTGTATTCCCTGATTCAATAATAAGGTTAATTAGGAGGAGATATGAGGGATCTAAGGGAAAAATTAAAGTGGAAGGGTTCCTGTCTGATAAGTTGTGTCTGAACAGAGAAATCAGACAGTGGTGTCCTCTTTTTCCCTTGCTATTAGCATTATATTTAGAGCTATTGGCAAAGAAAATAAGGGATTCAGAAATCTGAGGATATAATTGGTATGGTAATCAAGAAAGAGTGGCTATATTTGCAGACAATATTATTTTTTACTTGATAAAACCAGAAAAGGACATCTCAGTGTTGCGGAGCATTCTAACAGTTTCAAGTCTTTTCGGAACATAAAATTAATGAAGGTAAAACAAAGGTTATAGCTGTAAACTATGTACCCAAACATGAATTGGTTCAGCAATACCCATGTTTATTGGTACATGATAAAGACGTAAATCTTGACTCTAGATGATTGTCAATGTTGAATTGATACCCCAACCCCATATGTAGAAATGGGAATAGGGGTTGTGGGCAGATGGGTGAATGGATTGAATGAAGTATTTAGGAGTATGGGTTAAAAAAGATTATGTCATGGCAGCTAAGGATATGTGAGAAGAGACTAAATACATGATAATTCAAATAGTGTGAAACTGGAAGCTCTTCTTTATGGATATGGATATCAAGATACAAGCAGTGAAAATGTTTTTTGGCCCATTAGTTTTATATACATGTCAAGTATATTTTTATCAAGCAGAGGAGAAGCTGTGGTCAGTAATTAATAAAGAGTTGAAGGATTTTATCTGGGAGGGCGAAGGGGCAAGAGTCAAGTGGGATAAGCTGATCCTTCCAATACTATAAGTTGGTTTAGAAGAAACCTAAATAAAAACATAGAAACATATATCCCTATATATATATATATATATATATATATATATATATATATATATATATATCCTGATATGAAGGGATATTTTAGAGCTACACTATTAAGGCTCATATACATAAATAAAGCAGAAAGCTGTAATTCAAAGTGGAAAGGGATGATGATGAAGAAAAGGGGACATTCTGGAAATAAGGAACTGGTGGGCTTTTTGACACCGATACTTAAGGAGAATAACAACAGCCATACAGAATATTATATTAATAAATTATTAGAAAGTATTCTAAGAACTAGGCCAACACAAGAATGGAGAAAGGGGATTCGGCCAATAGGGATGACTGTAATTAGTGGTACAGAGACAAGCAAGAAAGGGCTGCAATTTAATGGAAGAAGCCTGCAAAGCAACAAAGGTATTGGGAATGAATAATTAGAGAGGAAAAGGTAATAGAATGGGAAGAGGTCAAGAAGACATTTAGATTACAGGCTATTACAGGGATTGCTATCAGAGTACAGGGGAAGAGAATTCCCAAGGGGAATCCTAAATGAAAGATCTGCATTGGTTGAGTATGTAGTTGAATCTAGAACAGAAGCTGTTGTAAAAAGGGATAATTAGTAGGGCATATAAAATATTGCACAAGAAGTATAGGAATCAATCAGAGGAGGTCAGAAAAGATGGGAAGAGAGATTAGATAAGCAGTTCACAAAGAAACAATGGGAGGACATATGTATGGGTTCCAAATATGCAACAAAATCTAGAAGATTTCGGATTTTTGCCTGGAAGTGTTTGTATAGGTACTTTTATACCCCAAGCAGACTCCAAAGAATTTTCCATTAGGTAGATGGCAAATGTTGGAGGTGTAATTGGGAAGAAAGTGGTACCTGGCTGCATATGTTCTCAGATTGTGTTGGCAGACTTTAAAAGTTCTCGACAGAGTACTCTGTCAGAAATACTGGGTGAGCAAATAAGTGTAGCTAAGTAAATGATTTTTTTGAGATAGTATACACTACAATCTGGATTGCTTAGACTAGTGGTCCCCAACCACCGGGTTGTGGACCATTTGGTACCGCACAGAAAGAATAAAAAACTTCTTATGCTGGGCACCCAACTGTTCAGAAAAAAGTGTATGTATATGAATGAATGTGTTTATGTTTCTGTCTGTGTGTGTGAGTGAATGCATGCTTGAAAGCAGAATGTATGTGTTTGTGAGAGAGAGAGAGAGAGAGTGAACAGTAAGATCGATTGAGCCATTATTTTACACTCAGTAAGCAGCGATTTTGCTGTTTAGCAAGTGTAAAATAAAAATAAATGAAACCGAAAAACAGAGTGTGTGTGTGTGTGTGTGTGTGTGTGTGTGTGTGTGTGTGTGTGTGTGTGTGTGTGTGTGTGTGTGCACACGTATGTATGCATGTATGTTTCTGTCTGTGTGGGTGAGTGAATGCATGCACAAAAGCAGAAGAGACTGTGTGTGTGTGTGTGTGTGTGTGTGTGTGTGTGTGTGTGTGTGTGTGTGTGTGTGTGTGTGTGTGAGAGAGAGAAGAAGAGACAGAGAGTGAAGAGTGAGAGCGATCCCTAACAGTAGCAGCATCAGTTAAGAGGTTTGCATACCTCTTGACTACACCTTTCATCCTCTCCAGATTTTAAATATTGCTCTTATAAACTTAGAAAGTTGCTAGAATAACAGGGTTTCCATTAGCATGTATATTATCTGAATGATATGAGGTCTGAAACTCAAATGCCTGTCATTATTTAATGATTTCAATCCCCAGTCATTTTCCAGAAAACTACACATTTTATGAGGATGGAGCCAAACATACCAGCCAAAAATCTGAACATTCTCAAAAATCTCAACCGTTGAAAGGTATGCTCCTTTGACTCCTAGCTCAAGATATATGGATAAACCTAAAATAAATGGGGGACAAAGGCTCAAAATAGGAACATATTTTACTTGATTATTAGGATTTGTGTTAGTATACATTTTATGAAGAAATTTGGATAAATCCAAAAATAAAGAGGGAACATAGACTCAAAACAGGGACAGATTTTATTTATTGCTCTTATAAAATTGCAAACATGCTTAAATAAAAGGAATTGTGTTAGTATGAATTTTCTGAAGAAAATAATAGTCTGAATCTCAAATGTATGCCATTATTTAGTAACTTTAATCTGCAATGACTGGCAACAAACCAAACATTTTAGGAGTAAGGGACCAAAAAATAAAGTAAATGCCGATATTTTTTAAGTGTTTATTTTGGTTGTAAAATACTTCCTCCAACACCATTAATATATACTTCAGCAAGTGTGAAACATTAGGCAGAAGAATTATGTTACATCAAAAATATATATAAAAAAATAATATAGTACTTAAAAAGATAAGTACAACACAACAATTTTACAGAGACCACATTCTCCAGTCTAAGTGCAATAATGACATCCAGGGTGTGTGTTAATGTGTAATTAATGCCCTTCCAAGGGTGTATAAGCTGTCCACCTGTGGCATCAGACCTCATAACATCCCTGGGTGGGCATTAATTACACATTAACAAACACCTTGTTGGGCATTATTGCTTGCTTATTATGCGCACGTGATGGCCGATCCATGGAAAATTGTCTTACATGAAACTGGTCCTTGGTGTAAAAAAGGTTGGAGACTAATGGCTTAGATGTAGTAAGGCCTTGTAAAAATACAATTACTGGAAAATGGAAATGAAAGTCTAAACCAACCATACTTGAAGTAGTGAATATTGTAACAGAGATAAAAGAACAGGAAGTGGGATCTTTAGGTTCATAGGTTCATAGGCTGGTACTAGGCTATCAGCCCTAGAGCCTATACAAGCCTAGCCATAACAATTCCCTGTCTATTCCTTCCCACAATATTTACTTCCCTGAACCCCTGTCTAGCAAGGCGACTGATGTGATCCCCGGAGTGAATTTCCTTTCTCCCATCCTATCATCAAGGTTCCTTTTGAAGAGGACCAAAGAAGCACTCTGCTTGACATGTATGAGCAGTCTATTCCAGAGTCTGGGGAGTCTTTGGGTCAGGAACCTATCCCTCCAGCAGAAAAGGGTATCAGTAAATTACTTTAAAAAAATGGAAAGTGTGAGAACAATATATACAGAAAAATGTTTTGGGGAGGAAAGAGGCTTACGAGAAGGCAGGAATTGAGCAATTTACGTAATGTTGGTTTGGTTATATTGTATAGAACAATGTATGTGATGTATAATGTATGTACGTTTGCCTGTGTCACAACTGATAATTCAATAAAGGTGTTTAAAAAATTATCTTAGTGAGTATTCCGTTGTAATATCCTTGGTGGAATTGTGTGATCAGTAGTCAGTGTTGTGAGGTGAGTTGTTGGTGCTGCATTTGGGGAGGAAAGTGCAAGCTTGTAAATACCTTTAACTTCTGTCTTTTGCTAGCTGACCCAGTAGATGCTCACCATTAGATCACTGTTGTAGTAGCATAATGTTTTTGGGTGGCTTCCTCACTCAGCATACATCTTCAAACACGAGAGCATGCTGATATAAATAGAACTTATGGGCACCAAATTTCAGAACTTGCTTGCAGTTTATGTGCTTAGTCAGACATCTTGTCTCCTCAGTGTCTTCAATGCCGGTGGTCAGCTTGTGACAAAAGTTTTGTGGGTAGATAAGTATACTGTTGGGGACCTTCCTTACTTTTTTCTCTGAAAAGTATAGTTTAATAGAGTCTTGTGTGTGTCAGAAAGAGAAAGTATGCATGTGGTAGACAGATACTGTACAAAGACTCCCATACAGCTTGCATTTTCTGCCTTGAAGAAAGTCACAATCTACAGTCCTGTTACATTTGTTTGCCTTTCACACCAAAAGCAATTCATGGTACACTTAATAGCCCTGAATTATCCCAAGAAAAACAATATTTAAAGGTCTTGGCGCTAATGTCCATGGCTACTGATCTTCCTCAAATGTACTCTTTCAATTGAGGAAGAATATAAAAGTTAGTTTTAGTCGAATTTTGAAGAGACACAAATGTCCACCTGTTTTCAAAGGTCTGGCATGGACGGTTATACTGTTGTAGTCTCAGAGACTTTGGGCCATCAATCGATCTTTCCAGCCCCTATGGCAAGGTTCCACAGGGAACCACTAAGGGATAGGATACCATATGTCCAGTCAGACTAGTTGTCAGGAACCAGCCAAGATGAATGACTCTGACCTCATTCTGACTGAATGAGAGGAAAGTCTTCATCAGATTTTGGTAAGGGAAGCATCAGCAGGTTAACTCATGGAGGTCTGGACATCCAAGTCATTCAAGACTGGTTTGAGACCCTGCTAAGAAGAAAAAGACACAAAAAACTAGAGCATGCTGCCCTCCCTTTTTAATTCCATCAAGTTTGAAAGGTTCACAAGAATTACCAGTGTAACTATGCCCATGGTCTCTTCAGGGATTTGCAATAATTGCAGTTTTTGATCACTGTGTCTTCACATACTAAGAAAAAGAGATCCCCCTCTTCTTTTGAAGAGGAGGTACTCTCTGATACTGAGGAAGAAGGACTGAATTATACCTCACAGCTCTCTTCTGACTCAACTAACAAAGAATATTAATTTTCTGATACAATTAGGAAAATTAAATCAATTTTTAAATAGTAGGTAAGGGAGGTTTCAGTAGTGCAGAAAAGATTATATCTTGAATTTGTTTTCCACCAAACTCCTATCTTTTCCTCCAGTGCTTGGGGCTTTGGCAGAAGCTTTTAATTCATCTTATCCTAGTCCAGATTTGCAACTTCTTGTACCTAAGAAACATGGCAATCTGTTTAAGGTACCTGATTCACATAAATTTCTCTTTCGGAATATTTTAGCAACCCCTGCAGTGATTTTTATAGAGAGGAATACTGTGTCTAAGCTTTTGGCCTCTTCTGATCCTGTCCACATTGAGAAAGGCAGCAGGATATTTGACATGTATGGGAAGAAAGTATATATTTTCCACCCTAGCTTTCAAGGCAATCAAATGTTAGACCCATATGACAAAGTGTCTGGTCTCTCTATTTTCTGACATGTCCATTTTTGGCTTTCCTGCTTCAGACACTAAAACTACTTTATCAAACTTTGTATGTTTTGCTTCATATGAGACAAAATGTTAAATAAAATTTGCTTAAGATGCAATAGATGCTTGTCAAGGACTATTGCCACAGGCTCTTTGATGTGCAGGCATGTCTGGGTTAGGCACCAGAGCTTGAGGATGTCTAAACACAGATATTGAATGCCCCCTTAGAAAAATAATTTTGTTTTGGAATTCATCAGCAAAGTTCCTTAGCAGACTAGAAGAAATAGACAAGTTAATGCAGGGGGTGAAACAGTTTTTTTTCTTTCACCAGTCCCAAAGTACCAGAGGAGCTATCCTCCCTTCTTTAGAAACCCTTTCAAGCCAAGCCAACAAATGTTCAGTAGGCAACAACACAAAATGAAGTAACAAGGGGACTCAAAAAGAAAGGGAATGGACTTCAGGGGTCTTTCCTTTTACAAAAAAAAAAATGAATGCATGAGTACCCATAGACCTTTTCTCCTCTCTTCCCTACCCAGACCAATCTACCAAACTAGCAGGCAATCTCTCATTCCCTGCATTTCTTGAAACAAATAACAGATTTCTGGGTACTTAGAATAATTCAAAGGGGCTACAAATTACAGTGGGCTTCCCTTCCTTTTCAAGCAGGAATCGCTCTTTCACCAAATAACAGACTCTTTTGTTCCCTCAGATTCCAACAGACATGTTTTCACAAGTTGTAATAGAACTGCTCCTCTTCCCAACAAGGAAAGGTCTTTTACTCAAGGATTTTTTTGTACCGAAAAAGGGCAGCACTTGGAGACAAGTCTTAAATCTGTCAGTTCTGAATTACTTTCTCATTGTATCAAAGGTTAAGATGTTATTTTTACAATACCTTTTTCCACTTCTTCCTCAAAACTCTTATTTGGTCACCCTGGACCTCAGAGATGCATATCGCCACATATCAATTCAGAAAATGCAAAGGTGTTTAAGATTCTTTTATCAGAGTTGCACTTTCAGTTCATATCTTTGCCTTTTGGTCTATCTATAGCTCCAAGGGGGTTTCACAGAATGCCTGGATCCAGTCATTGCCTTCTCCAGACTTCAGGGAATCCTTCTAGACAGTACAAACCGAATTAACTCACGTGAACAGAATAATAAAAAGTCGGTAAAAAAATGTATGAAGTTTTTTACAATAAAGTTTTTTTGTTTATTTTTACCAACCTTTTATTATTTTGAATTGAGGGAATCCACATTTACACTTACCTGGAAAATTGCCTCATCTTAGAAGATTCTGACGAAGACTCCATAAAACCTTTTCCAAAGTTTAGGTTTCAAATTAAATCTAGAGAAATCTTCCCTAATCCCATTATACAGGTTAACCTTTCTGGGATGCTGTCTGGACACCTCCATCATGGTAGCTTTTTGCTCTCCACAGAAAGACTCTTTCTACGATCTCCAATTCTTGGGTCCATCTCACCAGTCCAATTACACAGCAAATAATTTCCTCAGTATTCTAGATTACATTGCATGAGCTATCCTCATTGTTCCCATAGACAGTCTTCAAATGAGGAACATTTTGTGATTTTTCAAATTTGTCTGGTCCCAAATCCTATACCCACAATGCTTTCCTGTTCTGGTCTTGAATTTCATCAAAAAGGAACTCCTTTGATGGGTGAATCAGGTCCTTCCAAATTCATGTTGCACTCTTTCAAGTCATTTCAAGTCAATCTGTCATCACAGACACCTTGGACTTTGCCTGGGGAGATGTTTCCAAAACGGAACAAAGTTCAAGGTATTTTCCATATTTCAGGGAAAAAAATGCATAGGCCTCAAAAAGACGATGGCCCTGATAAAGGCAAAAAAGCACAGAACCAACAGTGAATTCCTGGGCCACTGTTAATGGTAACAGACAACACCATGGTTAAGTGATACACAAATAAACATGAAGGGAGGCAAGTCTTATCTAGCCATGATTGCCTAGGAGATGGAAATTCAACAAAGTCTCTCCTGTCAGATAAACAATATTTTTTTAAAGAAAAGCACAGTTGCAGACTCCTTGACCAAATCCAGGGCAGGCCGTTATGAATGGATGTAACACCCATTTGTCTTTCAAGATACTGTACACCTGTGAGGAATTCCCCAAGAAGATCTGCTTGTCTTAGTGCACAAAAAACAGTTGCAGAAGTTTTGTGTTGGGATTCCTTGCAAACAAGCCTAGAAAACAAATGTTTTTTTCTTTCCCATGGACGTGAATGGCCCTTTATACCTTTCCCATTTTTTCTGACAAACAGAGTCTTGCTAAAGAAGTACTCTCCATAGATACTTCTGGCAACATTCTTTTGGCCCAAACAACATTGATTCTCCCTTCTCATATACCTGGATAGGAGCAGTTACCAAATCTTCCTCACAAAATGGACCTATTCACAAAGGACAATGAATCTCTCATTCTCCCCAACATTCTAAACCTACATTTGATGGTATGGATGATAATTTTTGATCCTATTCAGGAATCCCTATACAGAAGACAGGCAACAGGTTTTAAAGAGGCCAGAAAACCTATTACTAGAGAATCATATCAGCCAAATGGAAGAGATTTCTAGTGGGAGCCTTAAGAAAAACCGGGGCCAAACCCAGCCAGGGGTTCCACTGGTTTTCTGCTATCTTTGTGAATTGATCAAATCTTTTGGCCATCTCTGCTTGTCTGCCATGGGTCCACCACCCCTTTCTTCCTTGTTTCAAGTTAAACAGATCTTAAAATTGGTTTTACAAATTAGACCACCTAGAAAATGCATAGCTAATTCCTGGGATCTTAATTTTGTTTTGGAGATGCTAACTCTATCTCTTTTTGAACCTGCATCTAGCTGTTCCCAAATTTTCCTACATGGAAGACAGGTTTACTTATTACTCTGTCTTTTGCTAGTCAGCTGTCTAAGTTGCATGTCCTGAGGTATTCTCAGCCATTTGTTTTTCATAAAGATAGGGTGACTTTTAGAGCCAATCTATCCTTCATGCTAAAGTTATCTTTGAGTCAGTCCATTCATCTCCCTGTATTGTTTCTTGACCCTAAGAACAGAAGAGAGGGGATATTGTATTCTTGTATGTCCACAGATAATATCTCAACAGGACAAAAGATTTTAAATTGACAGCCCAAATCTTTATTTATTTATTTATTTATTTATTTATTGAGATTAAGTACAAAGGGCATCTAGCTTATAAACAAACCATATCATACCTCTCAACTGTCCAGATATTCGCAGAATGTCCAGATTCTTACCTCAAAATTTCAGTCTGTTCCTCATAAAATGTGTGTTTTTTGTGCATATCACTGGAATGATGTGAAAAATTAAATCACTAAATAATGATATACATTTGAGTTTCAAACTTCATATCTTTTACAAAAATGCATTGTAACCTAAGCCCTGTTATTCTAGTTACAGTCTAAGTTTATAATTGCAGTGTTTAAAATCTGTCCCTAATTTTGGGCCTTTGTCCCCCCATTATGTCAGGCTTTGTCCAGATTTCTTGGGCCAAGAAGTTGAGAAGTATGAACCATATCCAGATGGTTCTCTCGGGCTCTTCAGTTCTGCTCTTCTCACCATGGAATAAGCCCCCACAGAATATCAAAGCACAAGCCACTAGAGCTGTGGCTACTTCTGAGGCACTTTGGAAAGGGGTGGACCCCAGAGCTATTCTAGAAACAGTGCAGTGACACTAAGCTCTGTAAAAACTGACTCTTTGTTTAGACCCAGAAAAGGCTGTACTAGATATATTTTTCAGGGTCTTCTAGACTCCAGTTCTTGCTTCATCCACCCCTTCTGTCTAAGCTGTGGCAATTGTTCTATATAGCTTTATGGTACTGTAATAGTGCTTTGTTGATGAACATAGTAGAGTTGTGTAAGTAGACTTACCATAACAGCAGATGTTCGAATACATCATTGTTATAATACTAACACCCTCCTCCCTTTCCCCTTCTTTTTGCTTTAGTGTTTACTCCTAGTTATAGTGAGGTCTCAGTCACTTTTGTGTTTTGATTTCTGCCAAAAGTTACCAAAATTTGATTTCTGAGGACATGACACATCTTTTGAGTGCAACTTTCTTTTTTGAGGCAAGAAGTCTCTGAAATGTGGCAAGTGTACATCCTATCTACACCAGCATTCTCTTGTGTTTTTGCAGATGCACATTTGCAAGAACGGTACCCCAAATGTTTAATATAGTGGCCTGTCTCACTATATCCTAGACAGGATATGTCTAATATACCTTTATGCTACTACAACTGTGATTTATTCTAACATCTCAGCAAAATGAAACTAGAGAAACCTGCAAACATAGTCATGCTCCAATGGAAGAAAAAGTTCTTAATAGAATCAGTTTTTTATAAATATTGTAGACTTTATATTCAAATTTTGGACGACATTTTTGTGTTTTGGGTTGGCCCGCAAGGGATGATTAATGAATTCTTAGTGTATATTAACGATTCTACCCAATTTTTAAGTTTCACCCACATTGTAGGAGTAAGTGAAATATTATACTTGGAAGTAAGATTGGTAAAGAATAGCTCTTTAGGTGTGTTCCAATCTGAAATTTTCCATAAGGAAATGTATTCAAACAGCTTCCTGAATTTTAACAGTGCTCACCCCTACAAACAGAAAAAGGACGTCGTAAAGGGGCAACTTGTAAGAGCTGCATGCATGATTACTTGTTTTGAAACATTCCTTGCAGAATGTGAATTATTGAAAGAAATGTTTGTTAAAAGGGGTTATCTTACTATTTTAGTGAATTAGTTACTTATTGAAGTAGTAAATAAAAGCGAAAGAGGACACTTTAAAGCCACCCTTAACCAAGATGTAAATGAACCACATTTACTTATAGGAATGGATAACCTTAATGGATATACAGAGAGAGATGAGCTTGAGGAATTAACTGAGACCATAGGGTTAACTGAAGCTAGAGTGGTAATGCTATGGCCTATCATTGGTCCAGTAATGAGAGTGTGGAGGTGGAAACTGAGACCGTAGGAGTAGCATACTCCAGGTCAGCATTGGTTACAGCCTATAATATG
Organism: Protopterus annectens; assembly: GCF_019279795.1. Taxonomy (NCBI): domain Eukaryota; kingdom Metazoa; phylum Chordata; order Ceratodontiformes; family Protopteridae; genus Protopterus; species Protopterus annectens. The sequence continues at coordinate 1,066,452,068 of NC_056739.1, forward strand.
TCCAGTAAAATGATTGCAGACATCGTACATAAGAATTGGGCTATTGTTAGATCATGCAATGATGTTCGAGAATGGGTGGGTGGAAAACTGAACATAGTATACAGGAGGGGGCAAACCCTCAAAAATATTCTTGAAGCAAAAATTAAAAAACCTATAGTAGGCTATATGAAAAAATGTGGGTCATGCACAATGTGTACACACATTTTAGAGGCACCCTCCTGTGTAATAAATGGGACTATGTTAAAGACAAAAAAGAAAGGTTTGTGCCAGACTGAGAGAGTGGTATATAGTGCTTTGTGCATGAAATGCCCAGCATAATACATTGGAAAAACTGAAAGGAAGCTTAAAAGTAGAATTTACGAACACCTTAGAGATATAAGGTTGAAAAAAGTGACGAATGTCCTTGCAAAACACTGTAATGATTTCCTTGACCATACTTTTCAGTTTATGATTCTGGAAGGACTTGAAATTGACCCAAGGGGTGTCCCATGGAGACTCCAATTAGAAAAACAGGAGGCTATATGGCAAATTAGAATTAATGCAACAAGTTGGCCAGATATAAATGATGCCCTGTCTTTAGCATGTTTTCTCAAACTGAAGGCACTAGATAGATAAATAAGTAAAAAGAGATGTGTGTATGTGTATATACGGGTCTAGGTTAGAAGATCGAAAGCCGATATAACCGACAACGGATTAGCGGGCGCCAGATGATCGACACTCGGAAGACCGACGCTACGGATGAACATGCCGACGCCAGGGATAGTGAGTTGGAAAGAAGGCTGTGTGAGTATGCGGTGGTGACGGACGTTAGGGTGCGAGTAAGGTAAGTGTGGATAGTGACAGTCTGTGGGGATAGGGGTGGGTTAAGTGAGTTAGGGTTAGGGCGCGGGTTAGGTAAGTGTGCGGTAGTGGTATTTTTGGGTTAGGGCGGGTTAAGTGAGTTAGGGTTAGGGGGCGGGTTAGGTAAGTGTGCGGTAGTGGTATTTTTTGGGTTAGGGGTGGGTTAAGTGAGTTAGGGTTAGGGCGCGGGTTAGGTAAGTGTGCGGTAGTGGTATTTTTTGGGTTAGGGGCAGGTTAAGTGAGTTAGGGTTAGGGCGCGGGTTAGCTGAGTGTGCGATAGTGACGGACCTTAGGGTAAGGGTTTGGGTTAGGGTTGTACATAGTTGTGTGTGTGAGGTTTAGTGTGGGTTTGTGAGGATTTTGGTGTGCTTGTGTTCTGTGTGTGTTTTTTTGATAAGGGGATGTGTTTTGTTAGTTGATTGTTGTTATTGTGGTGTGTGCAGTGTATGGGGTTTCGTGTTTGTGGACCGTCGGTTACTTGTTTGTCGGGCATGTGAGGTGTCGTGTTTATGGTTTGTCGGTAATGTGGTGTCGATGTTTCTGTTGTCGGTGAAAGTGGCTGTCGATCTTATGACCTAGAACCGTATATACATATACATACAGTTTATTTTAAATGTTTGGATGGTGAATGTTTCTATTCCAACATATTATGCATTGTATGGTTTACAATGAGAGTATTTATCTTTTATACAGTTTCTATACTTTTTTAAAAAAAGAATTATCTAGTTGTTGAATAATTTATGAGATTCTAATTGATGAATGTAACTTATTGGTGGAGAGTAATTAGGGGGTTGTCTTTTACAATTTTAAAAAGGGACTTTTGACTGTGTGCTTTATCTTGAAAAAATCTTTGAATGAACAGAGACTATAGCGCTTGATTTATTGCTGCTATTCAACTTATTTTATTATTTTTCCACAAATAAAGTGCTCTTTGAGTTAAAAGATGTGGTTGCTGTCCTGTATCGGCTGCCATGGACTTTGTCTTGGAGTTTCTAGTTTCATTTTGCTGATCCGTTTTTATGAATGGAAATGGCTGCAGAAGGACAGAACACTGACTCACAGCAGTTGCTGTTTTCTCAGAGTTTCATGCAATCTATAGAGGATTTACTAAGTAAAATGGAACAGATGTCCCAAAGACTTGATAGAATGGAATGTGCCCAGCTTACGTCATCAGAAAGGGGCGTAAACAACACTACAGAGGAAGTTTGCGAGGTACGAGCATCTAATTCAATGCAACAGCTGCTAAATAATGTCAATTTCACTACAAATGAGCCAGGAAATGGCGGAAATATGAGTCAACAGCAACATTTTACCAATTCAACCACCGTTGAACACAGAAGAAGGAATAATAAAGCAAACAGTGCTATACGATAAGCGGATATTGGCGAATGGCTTGAACAATATCCATCCTTGTCACCGGAGAGCACCGTGAGTATTACTGACTATAACACTAACTTACAAAAACTAGACTATGTCTTACTTAAGATACAAAAACTACAACTAGATAATTCTTACTTTAGGGAATGTTTGAGATTAAAATTAGTGCCAAAGGGTTTACGTATGTGGCAGTTCCCTTCTGGCTTAACAGTGAACTCTGAATTTCATAAAGAATTAATCTCTATGTTTGACAGGCATGGGCATGAATATATGGAGGCTGTAATCAAACATAATGATATTTTATTGAATAACTTAATAAAAGATGCAACAGAACTGGATAAAATGATTCTGCAGGACAGGGCACATGCAGAGAATTTATTTGACTATAATTGTGTGTTCAAGTCAATCGAGCACCAAATTAATAACATAAAAAATAGGAAACTTAACAAACTTGGACGGGACAGAATACAGTATAATTAGAACACTGCTTACCCTGAACCACCCAAATCACAAAACTGGGGGTCCAGAAATGAGTTTAATGTCATTAATGATGAAAATACTTTTTTAGACGAGGAGCAGTACCCCCCTTTGAGGTGGTCCGAGAGGCTCCAACAGAAGTACAATATGGAGAACACAGCTCAAGGGACTTATACAACCAACAGAGGTCGAGGGGGACAGACAATGAATCAAAGGGGGACTCGGAGGGGTGGCTATCAGGGCAGGAGATGAACCTTGAAAACACACGCCCTCCATGTCTTATAATGAAGAACAATGCTGGGGATTTTCATGTGTACAGCTATTCCTCAGTCCCTATCGATGAACTTCCATGTGATCTGCTATCCAGGGGCATTACTTTTGTACCAGAGACTGAATGTGATCTTGCTAATACTATAATAGATTTAAAATACTTTTGTAAGAAAGCTGAACCTGAATGTTTTATTTAAATCTGTAGATTATATCAGTAATCATTTGCATATTTCTAGCATGTATAACCCCCCACTGCATCCCACATTGCAAATGTTTGAGAAGTTATGTGAATTTGATTTAAGGAATCTGAAAAGAAATGAAAGGAGCAATAACTTAAATGTTAATGAATTAGAATGTTTACAGGAATTGAAATGTAACTCTGGTCTCAGAATTATTAAACCAGATAAAGGGGGAAGGGGCTGTGATTATGGATATTATGGATTACAATCAGAGAATGAGAAATGTATTGATGAGTGGAACATATGAGAACAGCTCACTTAACCAACTGACTGGAGCATATAATCAGATTTGTTATGAGCTCAATGATTTGTTTATTGAAGGATCTATTTCCATAGACGAACTAAACTTCTTAACAGTATTGTACCCAAAGACACCATGTATTTTGGACTACCAAAAATACATAAATCTTTACAGGACCCCCCCATTGTTGATGGGCGATTTTCTATAACTTACCCATTAGCAAAATTTTCAGACATCAAACTAAAACCTTTGTTAGCTAATAAAAATTCCTTATGTAAAGACTCATGGGATTTTTTGGGGAGGATTAACCAGTTGGAATTCAATGAAGCAGGGATTTTTATAACCTTGGACGTGAAAGACCTATATACAGTGAAACCACACAATCTAGGTGTGGAATGGATTTGTGAGTACTTATATGAGAGAGGAATTCCTCAACCAAAAATAAATGTTTATGAACAACTTTTAAACCTGGTAACATGCATGGTGTCTTTGGGTACAATACTGTTAAGTTTAGTTCATCTACGGAAATAGATCCTTCAATAAACAAATCATGGAACTCATTACGAATATATGGAGAATTTAATGTAGCTAACCAAGCAATATGGTTTTAGGAGGTAGGAGGAACTGGATTACATGAAGAAAGTTCATGCAGATGTAGGGAGTATATGTAAACTGCACTGTGTCCAGAAGTTAGACTTGAACTCTAGACCCTGAAGCTCTAAGGCAGAGATCCTTCTACTGAACCACATGTTGTGTACATAACTGTACTACTATTAAACATACTACCAAACTTCCTCAAAGAACTGTACTATATAGTCCCATTAATGTCACTAAAAGCAAACAGTCATCAGTATCCATCCTCATATCTGCAGCTCTACAACTAAGTCTGTTCAGTTAACTTATCTTATTAATGCATACTACTGAGCTCTAATAGTACTCTACAGGTTTTTTATGATAATGCATCAATCCATTATCTACTCTACCTCCTAACCATTCATTGTATTATGGGTGAAAATGTCCCTGGTTCACGTCAGACAAGCACCTTAGGGACTTCACTTTGAAAACATGCAAGAACACTTGTAACCAAGGGCATAACTTCTTTCCATAGCTCTGCTGGACTGAAGGATAACTGTTAAAATAGTTAAATATAACTATATAGGAAAAGTTAAATATAAATATGTAATTAAAGCACCCTGCTCAGCAACACTAAATTAACCCCCCATTAAAAATACAATCTCCTAGGCAAATCCAAATCTACCTATCCCACAAGGGTCTCCCTTCCACTATCTTTATCACAGATCTAAAAGACTTTCTTCACCGATCAATATTCCACACAGTAACAAACTAATTTTAGCACAATATTAACAATCTCAGACACACTGCAATGGCCAAGCTTTTACTTCATATGAAATTCTACAAATTTATAGGAAAACAGCTATCTCATTTACAGAAGTGAACACCACTTAAACATAAGAAATGCACCCCACGGATACTCAAGCCACTCATCTATATTTTCAACTCCTCATAGTGGAAAGTATCCCTGTCTTATAGAAATTAGCCATCTTTTACTCTACCTTAAATACCCAACATGGCCAAGATTATAGACATCAGATCTCATTGCTAAAATCAAGTCTCTATTAACATTTTTTAGGCTTTTCTTCTGAAATTTGCTTTCAGAACTGGTACAGAGGGTATCTTTCTCTGAAACAGAATGGATGGCAACTTCTTCAGACTATTGAGGCTTAGATCAAAGACCAGACTGCTTAGGAAGCATTTAAGGGAGTTCCTGTTCACTGGTGGTGCAGCTATTGCGGCTCATACTCATCAGGAACTTCAGTCACTCATGACTTGCTTTGCAGATTCATGTATGGATTATGGACTCACAATCAGTTTAAAGAAGACCCAGGTGATGAGCCAAAATGTGTGCAATGAGCCATCAGTCAGGGTGAGTGACTTTGAGAAGAAGGTGGCCCATGAGTTCATGTACCTAGGTTCTACAATCTCTGACAGCTTGTTGCTTGATAGTGAGATCAACAAGCATATTGGAAAAGCCGCCATAAGGTTTTCCAAGTTGATGAAGAGAATATGGGCTAATAATTAGCTCATTATGCACACCAAGGTGTAGGTTTACACAGTCTGTGTTTTGAGCACATTACTGTATGCCAGTAAAACATGGACATTGTGCTCAAAGCAAGAGCAGCGGACTTCTAAGATGGCTACAAATTGAGTAACAATTTGATTCTAACTCTCCCAGTGTGAAAACATAAACTCAGCAGAGAAGGCCAGTAGAACTGTGTTTATGGGTAAATTTCAGTAACTGGCTAGTAAGTTTACTGCCTGGATGCCAGGAAAAAAGAAATACAGATGAACTGGAAAAACATCAGCTACAAAAAGTGAGAAAGAAACACTGACTGGGGAAAGTTCTGCAGCTGTTCAGCAAAAAGCAATGCAACCTCCAGACATGAATTCCAGTAATCTACAGGAAGCTATAAGACAACTGCACATAGACCTGTTTAAAATAAACTAAACACCAAAGGAGTATATCAACATAAACAACAAAAGGCTGAAAAAAAATGAAAGAAGCTTTAAACAAATATTCAGATGAGGTGACAAAGCTGCAAAAATCAGAGGTCAAAATGAAGAAAAGGCTGGCTGAATATGAGACTGCTCAGGAAGCAATGTTTCAAAAAAGAATATAGTTAGAGAACAGAGCACATAGGGAAAACCTGAATTTTTCAGCTATACCAGAGAAGCTGGAAGGGACAGACTGCATTAATTTTATGATACCACAAATAAGCAACTGGACTGGTATTCCACAGCAGGTGTTGTTAGTTGAAAGGGCACATTGTGTGTATGCTCCAAACTTGGCTAAAAGAAAGCAACCTAGGCCTTTAATAGTAAAGATGCAATCCTACCAGCAGAAGGAGTTGATTTTGACAAACTTGTGGTAGAAGGACAAAGTACTAAAAGTAGGAGACAGAGTGTTTATAGAGAATGATTACTCATTGTACACCAGGCAGAAGAAAAGCAAATTTATTCCGCTATTCAGGGAATGTTGAGAGACAGTTGTGAGATTCAAACTGCTGTACCCAGCTGTCTTCAAAGTATTCTTCTCTGGAGAGTCAAAATAATTTTCTGATGAAGTACATGCTAAGGAGAAAATACGAATGTCTGTCCATCAAAAAAGTGAGCTGTGAAAATGAAAGAGATTCTACTTCTTGTTCTTCCTGTAATAAAGACCACAGAGTGACTGTACTTGTAAAACTTTTTCCAGTGTTTCAATGGAAAATGGAGTGAAGGAAGGGAGCATGACAGCTGATTAGAATAACTGAGAGTATGTTGTAAATGAAGCAGTGACATGATTTGGGAGATGGAGATTTGTTTGTGTCTTTTGGCTTTTCCGGGTTAGGGTTCGCCACAGTGGAACGCTAATGATTGGTAGTTGATTTTTACATGCCGAGTTACCAGCCCTGATGCACAACCATCAACGAAGGTATGCCCATTCACGCATGTCTCCACGCAGATGATGCTCTAGCTGAGAATCGAACCGGAGAGCATCTTGCTGTGAGGTGACAACGCCACCACAGCACCACCACCGTGGAGATGGAGATGAACAGTAATAAAATGGGTAACTTAATATGGGATTACAATGCAATAATTATATGTGTGAAATATGACATAACAAGAAAATCTGGAAATATTGGACTTTCACAGAATTTGTTAGACTTGCATATGCCCTACTTCATGTCATTAATGTTCAAAAATGCTTTGGGAAAGGGAAGAAGAGGGAGAAAGTTTACTGTAAGTAAAGAATTTTTCTTATTAGCACTGTTTTTGTGGTGTTAGGTTTTCTTTGCATGCTATAAAGTAAAGTTTTCTCAGTTACTTTTAAGTGTAATGGGGATTGTAAAGAGGCGTGGCTGTTTTTTTTTTCCTCATTCTCTCTTTCTTCTTGATCATTTTTAAGAAATGTAGGCAATGCAATGAAAAATAAGCCTGGCTAAAAGAGCACGACAAAAGAAAAATAATGTGCCTTTTCTCATTCTTGCATGGGGAAATGACTGGATTAAGACTAATTTAATAACATGTTTTAAGAGTAAGCGAATAAATGAAAAAGAATATTGAATATTATGAGGCTTTTTTCTAGCAAAAACATGTATGCTCAGTAGCAGTTCTGCAGCTGGTCTTCATGTTTCCGTGGAAACAATCTGATAAAGAGCAACTGTCTGCCTGGTTCTCATGTCTCCATGGAGATAATCTGATAAAGAGAAACTGGCTAAATAACCAAACACAAAAGCACACTGAAGGCACAAACCACACAGGAACAGAATGGATCCAGGAACAGAAAACAGCGACATTGGAGTAAATATCCAAATAATTTATTTGTCCACAAAAACAGAGATTAAGCACCTTCATATAGGTTCTTCATCAGAATCTCAACACTAAACACATCCAGCACACTTAAATATCCCACTCTTAAAACCCTAACCAATAAAAATAACAAAAACATTAACCCATACTATGACTCTTAAAAAGGTGATGTGAAAATATAACCTAGCAAACACTAAAGCCTCTCAATACATTTTAACATTCGATATTAATAATGTAAAGGCTAAAGGTTGGTGGAGAGTGATTGTCTGAAGGAAAAAAATGAGAAGAGAAATTAGCTAGGACATAATGTTTTCTGAAAGCATTCGGGGGTTTTTCCAACTAGGAAAGCTATAAAGAAAAGACAAAACCAATTAGCACTTAGTAGAAGCACAGGCTGCATCGTGCATCTTACCATATTTAACCTTTCTTTTAGGTTAACTCAAGTCTGTGAGTGTGGTTGACAGTTTGGGAGTTTTGATCCTATTAAGAGGGTAAAACTTCAGTATTTGAAGATGTACATAGTTTTTTTGTGTTAGTATTATGTTAATAGGTTTTAGGGGTTATTGGGGGGGTGTTTGTTTTTTGTTTGAGGGCTTTCAATAAAACAAAACATTTTGTAAGATGTGACATAGGCTCAAATGGATATGACAAGAAACAACTGTATAAATGTTCAACCTGTCAGACAGTGTATGCAAGTAACACAAAATCTGGAACTAGACATTTATCAAAAAAGGTGTACGTAAAAGGTGGGAATAATAACTTTTTAATCCAATGATGCTTTCTGTAATGTCTTTTAATGTCAACAGTCTCACAGATAAACACAAAAAAGAAAGAATAGTGAAATATATAAAAATGCAGAGTGAAAATAATTACGTACACACTTAGAAAGACATGAACATGCAAATTTGATAAAGAAAGCTTTTCAGGATGGTTATTCAGCAGAACACCTGGGACAAAGGAAAAGAGGAGAACTTATATTAATTGCAAGAAGAGCGCCAATAGTGATAGAAGAGGATAAAAATATAATAATGGCAGATTTGTAGTGCTAAAGGGCTACTAGCAATGGGGGAAGATTGCACTGGCGTGTTCCACCTAAAACTGCTATAATGGAGCTTAAAATAATTCTGGGAGAAATAATCAGTTTTCAGCAAGAAATATTACTTAGAGATGCAGACTGGAATGTGATTTGCAACAATGAAGATGTGTCTGGAGGGCCCAGAAGAGAAAGAGTAACAAAGGAGGTAGATTTTAAAAGAAATTTATGAAAATATTTGCCATGGAAGATGTGACTTCAGTAATAGGAGTTTGGAGTGAATTTACCTATTATTCCCAAGATATAAAAACTGGGCTAGGCTAGACAGAATTTACATTTCACAGGAGCATGCGTATTTAATTGAAGGTCATCATACATACCTAATAACTATTTCAGACCATGCACCAATAATAACTAAAGTAAAAACAAAGGGTATGAAATAAAAGTGAGACACTGACACTTTCCCACCTATCTATTGAAAAGAGAAGAATTTAAGGAATGGGTAGTGGAGATTATTCAGGGCCTATAGTGAGGTTAGAAATTACTTCTGAAAATATAGCTAGGGGATGAGATAAAATTAAGGTGGAGTTTAAAAAGAGGGTGGAAATAAAAGAAAGGGAACTATGGTTGAGAAGTAACAAGAATTATTTAGAAAACTGACAAATGTTAAAGTATTGCAGAATAGGGGTAATCTTGCAGAACAAGAAGATGATCAACTGGAAAATGCAAAAGCAGAAAATAAGGGATTATCTTAATAATATGCATGAGTTTAGAAAGATTGCTGGTAAGCAACTGTGTTTTGATCATAACAGTAGAGCACAAAAACCTTTAGTACAATGACTCTGGCAACAGAAAGTAGAAAGGGCTGTCGCCAAGCTTAGGGAGCTTATAACAATGAAGGTAACAAGAGATCCTGTAGAGGTATTAGAAATATTTTGGAAATTCTATGAAAGTCTGTATAAAGCAGAGAAATATGGACATCAATAAAATATATAATTGGAAATGTTTATGGAAGAATTAAATATGCCAAGGTTAGAGGTAAATGAGGCTCAATTACTAATCATTAGGCTAGATGAAGATGAGATAAAATTTGTGATGTATAACCAATCTACAGGAAAGTCCCCAGGAATAGATGATATTCCTCTGGAAGTTTGGAAGCTAGGCGGGAAAAGACTGATAAAGATCTGGAAGGTTTTGTTTAACAGTATTGTATTAGGAGGAGAAGTACCAACACCCTGGAAGAAAGCAGTGGTAGCTGTAATACCTAAAGAGGGTAAATATCCATTAGACCCAGCTTCATACAGGCCCATTTCAATACTAAACCATGATTATAACATGTTCATGTCTATATCAATGTGGTTTTGTGAATGGGAAGCAAACATTTGACAAATTTAACAGAACACTGATGATCCAGAGGGAAGTAGAATATAAGAAGATACCATTGTTGTGACTCTTCATGCAGAGAAAGCATTTGACAGAGTAAGCTGGGACTTTGTGAGCAGGGCAAGGGAAGCATTTGCATTTCCAGAAAACAATTATAAAGTTGATTAGGAGGATATATGAGGGATTGGAGGCAAATATTAAAGTGGGTGGGGTCCTCTGATAATTTCTGCTTGAGCAGAGGAACTAGGCAGGGGTGTCCTCTTTCCCCTTTGTTATTTGCATTATATTTAGAACCAATGAAAAAGAAAATGAGGGATATAATTGGTATGGTAGTCAAGAAAAGCTAGCTCTATTTGCAGATGATATTATTTTATACCTGACAAAACCAAAAAGAGACATTACAGTGTTGTGGAACATTCTGAGACAGTTTTAAATCTTTTTGGGATACAAAATTAATGCATCTTAAACAAAGGCAATAGTGGTAAATTATGTACCCACATACAAATTGGTTCAGCAATATCCACATTTAGGGTCTATATTAGAACATCGAAGTTTCAGAACTTCGAATGTTCTAATATCAACCCCCTATTCAGTGAATGCTTACAACATCGAACATGCAGAACAGCGAATTTTTTCCTAGGGAAAAAATTTGCTGTTCCAAAACACATACTCACAACACAAGCACACCAAACAAACAGCAATCCACCCACATATACCTAAAATCTTACATCTAACCCTACACTAAACTGTACATACACTACTAACTATCCACTTACCTTAACCCAAACCCTAACCCTAAGGTCCGTCACTATCGCACACCCACCTACCCCACCCTAACCCTCACGTCCACACAATTGCACACTTACCTGACCCGTGCCCTAACCCTAACTCACCTAACCATCAAGTCCACACAATCACACACATACCTAACCCGCGCCCTAACCCTAACTCACCTAACCCACGCCCAACTGCACACTTACCTGAACCCAACCCATAACTTTCGACCACAGCTCTGAAAATAGTGAAGTGACAGAAACGGACAACTGAATTCTTTCCCTAGGAAAAAATTCCGTTTTCTGTAGCTTTGCTATTTTCAGTGTTCGCTGAATAGGGGTTGACATTAGAACATTTGAAGTTTTGAAACTTTGATGTTTTAATATAGACCCTATATTTATGGAGACATGATAAAATGAAATATTTAGGAGTATGGATTAAAAACGATTCTGGTGTGGCATCTAAGGATATGTGGAAAGAGACTAAACAAAAGATAATACAAAAACTGAGAAAATGGAAGCTTTGCTATATGGCTATGGATAGTAAGATACAAGCAGTCAAAATGTTTTTAGTCCCTTTAGTCTTATACACAGGTCAGGAGTATTTTTATCAACCAAAGGAGAAGTTGTGGATAGCAATTAATTAAGAGCTGAAGGACTTTATCTGGGAGGGGAAGATGACAAGAGTCAAGTGGGATAAGTTAATTATTCCAGTAAAACAGGGAGGATTGGGATTACCCAAGCTGAAAGGGTATTTCAAAGCTACACAGTTAAGGTTCTTATACATAGACCAAGCAGAAAACTATAATTCAAAGTAGAAAGGGATGATGTTGAAACAGGGGGGAAGCTCAAGAAACAAAGAGAGACTGGAATTTTGGATGCAGACCTTTAAGGAGAATAACATTAATCATAGAGAATATTATATACATAAAGTAGCAGAAACTATCCTAAGAATTAAGCTAACATGGGAATAGAGAAAGGAGATTCTGCTGATAGGAATAACTGCAATTAGGGATATAGACAATAGACAAGAGGGGGCTGGAATTTATTGGAGAAAACTGGCAAAAGAACCAAGATAATGGGAGCAAATAACTAGAGAAGGAAAGGTAATAGAATGGGAAGAGGCCAAGAATTTCTTTGGACTGCAGGTTACAGATTGCCTTCCCTATCAAGGACTGATATCAGAATATAGGCAAAGAGAAAGAAATAGGGGGTCCTAAATGAAAGACCAGCACTGGTAGAGTTTTTAGTAGAATCTAGAACAGAAGCTGCCATTAAAAAAGGAATAATTAGTAGCGCATATAAAATACAGCATAATAACTATGAGAATCAATCAGAGGAGTTTAGGAAGGATTGGGAAGAGAGAATGGACAAGCAATTCACAAAGAAACAATGGGAGGATATATGTATGTCTCCCAAATATGCAACAAAATCTAGAAGACAGGATTTTTGTTTGGAAATGTTTACATAGATATTTTTATACCCCAAGTAGACTCAAGAAAAATTTCCTCGGGTAAACAGCAAATGTTAGAGGTGTAATGGAGAAGAAAGAGGTACTTGGGAACATATTTTCTGGGAGTACAGTGGGTTGGTGGACTTGAAGAATTCCCTGTGGGATTCACTGTCAGAGAAGCTGGGTGGGTGGATTGGTGTGATAAGGGAGATGACTTTTCTGAGCTATGATACAGGATCAGAATTGCTAGATATGGTAAGACCTTGCTATGTCTAATTATGGTGGCTGCCAAAAAAGCAATTACTAAAACATGGAAATCAAAATCTAAACCAACTATGTTAGAAGTAGTGAATATAGTAACAGAGATAAAACAACTGGAACCGAGATCTTTAGGAAATGGTAGGAGCAAACTACACAGGAAAAAAATGGGAAGTGTGGGAACAATACATATAGGGGAGGAATGAGGTTTAATAGAAGACAGGACTTAAATGAGCTATGTAATGTTTGACTGAAAATGATTGGGTAGATTATAAGTGATGTATAATGTTTGCAGCTGGGAGTGTGTCAGTATGGTTTGTAATGCAAAATGCTTGCAACCAGGATTATGTCAGTGTGGTTTGTTTTCATTTGTATAAATGTATGATTGCTTAAGTTGTAAGTGATGGTTTAATAAAGATGTTTCTTGTTTAAAAAAAGGTGCAGGAATTGAATCATTTATGTAACGTTGTTTAGATTATATGATATATAGCAATATGTGTGAAGTATAATGTTTGTTAATGTTAATTTAATAGAATTTGATTGCTTTTGTATAAATGTCAATTTGCCTGTGTCACAAGTGATGATTCAATAAAGGGGTTAAAAAAAAGCAGTAGCAGTGTCTCAATTTATTTCATATGCACTGCCTTAGGCATGTACTTAATATCTCATGGCAGGACAAGATTCCAACAACACAGTGCTTGAGAGGATGGAAGGGCACCATCTCCATGTTCACCCTCCTGAAACAGAAATGTATGCACTGGTTGGGTCATGTCTCTCGCATGACAGATGGCTGAACAGCAAAATACCTCCTTTTTGGAGAGCTGGAGTCTTGAAAGAAGCTGAAAGGGTGGCCCAAACTGTGCTATAAGGACATATGCAAGTGTAACCTCAGCACTCTCTCCATCACTTGTGAACACTTGGCATTTTCTTGCCTCAGACAAGTATGCCTGTAAGTGGGATGTGAAGGAAGTTTTCACTATGTATAAAACCACCTTAACAAGGAGAGCAGAGGATAAGAGAGCCCTCAGAAAGATCTGTGCCCATGATACCAGACCTACATGTGCCTACAGTTGCTCAGAATGTGGAAAGGACTACCACACCCAGATTGGATTACATAACCTCAGAAGATGCTGCTTGAATCAGCCCAACAGAGGCACAAACCCATGATCCTTTGGGATTGAGGGATGGCTACTAGTCTGCTGCATAGTTTTGCATCCAAGAATAGGTGTTGTCAGAAAAAAACAGGATATTAGATTTAGTATGACTAAATTGTTAATATTACCAAAGAGATTTTCAAGCCTAGAAAGATGGCACCAGTCAAATAGCTATTTACTGTGTCTGAGATTGTGAGTTCATTTTGGGTTTATAATACAGTGGCAGTACTGCATCTGAGTTGAACGCCATCTTTTTCTCTCAGAGTATTTCATAGGTTTGTACATACTTATGTATTTGCTGATGAATATATATTTTAAGGCTTTTGCTAAAGGATAGATACAGGCAATTGGGTTGTAGTTAATTGTATTGGATGACCATGCAGCCCCTTATCCCTCAAATTTCATAAATTCATTGAGTCTATAATAAAGGGTCAGACAGTGGATGAGTTAAATTCATATGTTGTAAATGATCTTACACAATTTTTCAGTACTTATTATACATGTTTAATGCACTTGATTGTTTCTTCATTCATTGAAAATGGACAGTGTTTGATAAAAAAACAAACATCTCATTCATTGTTAATGGTAAATTGCATTTAGAGATAATGAGGTATCTCTCAAATATAAAACTGTAATTCTATCTGTATTTCGGTACATAAATGAATGAAATTCTGAGTTAAAACTATGTGGCCAGATTGTGGAAAATAATATATTTTTTATGTTAAACTGAGGTCCCATCTGCCTGAGTTGGTGGTAGCTCAGGTGGATGCAAAACATTCCAGAGCACTTATCAAAAGGGGTAGTGATTGCTTTATTTACATATTCCCTTATTTACATTTCTTTACAATATTTATGAATTCATATTCATAACATATATCATGTCACTTCTTTCAATTGTTTTCTTAATATATAATCTACAAAAAATGCATTTTTATCATTTCAAAAAATACAAAGAAATTTTGATTTCTTAAAGTCAACTATTCTTTAAAATATCTTTATCTATCCCACACCCTTTGTTCCACAACCATCTTGCTATTTCATCCAGCACATCTGCATCTCTGTTTTTGTTATATGATAAACCTTCACATCTTTTTTCAATAATCTCTTGACTATTACAAACAATATTCTGCTCCATTTTAAAATGTCACATTTTCTTTATCATATTTTCCATATAATGTCATATCCATTTTTATATTTTTAAATCTTTCTCATTCATATTCATTTTCAAACCTCTTCCAAAACTGTGTGTTTTTTGCATTCTAAGGAACAGTGTTTTGTTGTTTTCCCCTCATTATACTCTTCTCATTTTATTTTTTATAATACCTTATGTTTCTTATTACTTTTAACTAGCAGCTTATTCAACAACATTCTCCACAGGAAACCCCTACTTCATAAAAAGCTTCAAACATTTTCCTTCTATTCTTTATAGCATTGGTGCATCTTCTTTTAATCCCTTTCAGTGCTATACCATATAGTATATTCCATAATATTTATGCCATAATTTTCTGTTTTTACCAGTCTCATTAATTTCCACTTTCCATACTTGTATTTTATTTTCATATTCTTTACTTTCTACCTTTTCTTGTTTATTTCTTCTTTATCCTCCTTCATATTTCCATACTTCTTTGCACCTTATACATAAAACATTTCCCCATCATTTGCAGCTGTCTCTCTCTTTCACATTCGTTATACCTAGAAAAACCTGCATTGATGCTAAATGCACTATAATATTTTTAGATTCAAAGCTCCTTCTTCTTTTTTTAGTTTCTATAATTTATCTTTTCTCTGTATAACATCTCCTTCTCCATTTCAGCTGGAAAGATGTGCACCCCAAAATATATTAGTTTTCCTAATATGCACATATGTATTTAACATATACACTTTTTGTAAAATGACAGATTAAAACTTCTCCACCACGACAGCATGTTTTTATATATTTATAACATTCAAAAATGTTTATCCTATCCTATTGTATCTAGAATTTTCCACATAGCTTCATCATTAACCTTGCCAAAAGCCTTTGCCACATCATGTTGCTAGCTTTATTTCCTCATTTTCTTTCAAAATCACATATGCTGCTTCTTTTACTATTATTAACACTTACTTTCCCACTCCTTTCTTGATTCTGAAAACCACTTTCTCCTGTAGCCTTATCCACAACCTTCAGCATTCTTTTTTTGTATATCTTTATAAAGATTTTATAATCTGTGTTTTTCACCAGTGTTATTGGTCCCCAATTTTTAATATATTTTCTTTCATCTTTTTTTCCATATAAAGTTAATTACTCCACCACAAATTCCTTCATCTGTACATTTATTTAATAATTTACAAAATATGAATTGCTTTCTTCCATTCATTTCATTATACTGTTTATAACCTAATCCATCTATTCCTGGTGCTGATTCTTGCCTTCTTTCTTTTATTGTTTCTCACATTTCTCTCCTAGTAATCTCTTTTATTAGAGAATTCTTAATATTTTCAGATTTGATTTTATAATCCATACTTCTTCTCATGCTACTTCCTTTTCATACATTCTACACACGCACTTTTCCACAATTTCCCCTATTTCTTTCTGCTTATACCTAATATTTCTTTCTTCTTCAAACATTGCATCCATGCTTATTTTTACCTCTTTTCCCAAACAATGGTGAAACTTCCTCTTATTTTCCTTTTAAGAAGAATCTTTGTCTAAGGCACATATTGTTAACTTTTTCTCTGTTTTTTTCATAAAGCTCACTTTCTGTTTCTCATATTCTATCCCCACATTCTTCTATATGATCATCATTTGATCACTGCTGTAGTAGCCTTAGCTATATGGGATTTCCCAGGTCCTCTCCGCGCACTGGAACAGTAAGACTGGTGATATTGGTGCCCTATAATGTTAGTGATGAATTCTGACCTGCTCAAGTTCTTTCCTACCCATAATAGCCAATATCTACATGTTTGTTCTGTTCTCTTGGGGTTTTAGTATTTTTTTCTATCCTATTCCATCTTGTCTCCCCCCGCCATCCAGTCACATCTTTGGGCCTAGAGCCAAATCTTTGTACTCCCTTTCTATTATAGGTGCCTGCACCTTTGTGTTGTTACTTACAGTGCTTCTTTGTTGAACTGGATATTGAGAAAGAGGCTAAATAAGGCTTTAGAAAATATAAGCACTGCAGGCATAAGTTGCCCCTGCGGGATGTTTGTCATATTTGTTTAATTTGTTTGGGAGCATAGCATTTCAAAAGCGACTGCTCCATTTGTAGAGTGCTAGTACCTTGTCTGATTGCCTTAATAAGTCCCAGGTGATTCAGCAGCAATGTGCTTGTGGTTCACATACCTTCACAGAAGAAAAAGACAGGGGAGTTTTCTTTATTGGAGAAATTCTCTGCAGCTAAGACTTAAATATTGACCACTCCTCCCCAGTAAGTACATCTCCACCGTCTCTGTCTCCCCCAGGCCCCGGGGTCTTGTCTAGAGGTTGTCTCCTCCTTGGAATCATATCCAAAAGCTACTTCACTCCCTTTAACACATCACCACCTGTCCAAACCTCTCATTTCCCATCAGTGCCACCCAGATAGAGGGAAGTGGTGGCAAAGGAGGTACAAGCTTTCCTCAGCAAGAAAGTAATATAGGAGTTCCTAGAAGACCTGTGAGGATCTGGATTTTAGTCCAATTTCTTTTTTAGTGCCCAGAGAGACCAAAGACCATAGGCAGATACTAGATCTCAGTTAGCTCAACAAACATGTAAAGAAGGGATCTTTACAGATGGTCCTGATGCAGTCAATACTACCATGCCTACAGGCAGGGAATTAGATGTGCTATGTGGACCTTCAGGATGCCTATCTTCACATAGAAATAGATCCAGCATCCAAGAGGTGTCTTTACTTCCAGGTAGGAGCCAATCATTTTCAGTTTCATGCCCTTTCATTTGGTCTCACCGCAACCCTCAGGTGTTCTAAAAATGTATGACACCAGTCATGGCTCATATTTGATTCATAGGTATACAGATCTTTCTGTACTTATTAGCTGCTGGCAGCCACCTCAGTGGAGTGATGCTTGGCTGAGGCAAAGCAGTACTTGCTCCACATATGTCTGTATAGCTGGAGTGATGCTTGGTTGACGCAAGGCAGTACTTGCTCCACATATGTCTGTATAGCTGTCTGTCTTTGGGAATCACAATCAACATAGAAAAATCCATTCTGTAGCCACCCAAAGATCAGATCTTTATAGGCTACTAGATCAGCACATTGAATCACCTGGCAAGTGTACCTCAAGAAAGAGTCTCAGCCATAGTAGAACTTTCATGTCTGGTCCTTCAGGACAGGCCATCAGCAGTAAGCATTCTAAAGATGTTAGGTTTAATGGCCACTTTAATCCAAATGGTTCTTCATGCCAGGTTCAGTATCAGGATACTGCACTGGATGCTTTGGACGCAGTGGGATAAATTTTACCAACCAATGTTTCACACAGAAAAGTCTACAGTTGTGAACCACTCCTCAGAATTTGACAACCGTTTCTCCATTTATCAAGTCAATTCCCAAGACAACTGTAATTACACACATCGTCCCTTAGGTGGGGGGCATTTAATGAGAAAGATAGTACAAGGTTTATGGACTCCAGAAGAGTCTTTCTTGTGCATCACTGCTCTCAAAATGAGAGCATTTCTCCTGTATTTTAGGACTTGCTTCCTCAGGGTACAATTACCATACAGTTGGACAGCATAGCAGTAGTATGGTATATCGACAAGCAAAATGGAACCTAAGTTTATCCTCTGCGTATAGAAGCAATGGCAGTGTAGGAATGGACATTAACTTTGCGATGCTTTCTTATGGCAATGCACATACCGGGAACATCTAATGTGATGGTGGACAAACTAAGCAGGCAGATTCTGCTTTCCCATGAATGGCACTTCAATAACAACCTGGCATACAGTTTGTTTGTATTTTCGGCTTTTCCTGGTTAGGGGTCGCTGCAGCGGAACTCCGGTCCGCTAATGATTGGTAGTAGATTTTTTATTGTGCTGAGTTGCCAGCCCGATGCCCAACCTTCAGCGTAGGCACACCCATTCACGCATGTCTTTCGGAGGCCACTTGACTGTGGGGAGGACATGAAGACTCCACACAGAAGGCACTCCAGCTGTGAATCGAACAGGAGACCCTCTTGCTGTGAGGCAACAACGCTACTGCTGTACCACCGCGGCACACAAGAAACGGGAACAACCTTGTTGCAATATTTTTGCTTCTCTATTCAACACCAACTGCCCCTTCTTTTCCAGTATAGTTTCTCCAGAAGGATAGTTACCAAGAGAGACATTCTCTCAGTACTGGCCTCCCTGTCTCCACTATGTCTTTCTTCCTCTTCCACTGATTGCAAGACTCCTGCAGAAAGCCAAAGGCCAAGCTTAGTCTCTACTCTGGCCTCATTTAAGGAAGAGACAACATCTCTTCCAAAGAGCCTCACTCTATTATCTCTCCCATCTGGGATGCCTTGCCAAATTTCTCCAGTTCCCATGATAGCTAGAAAGTACAGTTGTGTACACTTACCATAAATGTAGATGTTCGAGTGTATTCACTGTTGCAGTCATTACATTTGGGTAATCTGCTGGCAGGTTGACCTCAGTCGGCCTGAATAACAAAGTCTTGGGTCCTGCATCGGTTGCTGTCTCCTCTTCCATGATGTCAGGTCATCAGGGGTATAAAACATGTAGAGCCAACTCCATTTTATTCAGTTTTTCTTGCCCCAGATGTCAGGCACCCCCCAAATGGGGAGCAAAAATATATATATATAAATAAATAGTAAAAATATAAATGCATTTTTAGAAACATAAACTTTACCTTCAACTAAAAGCAAATACACCACAAAGGCTTTTGAGTATAGTGAAGGAAAGAAAAGCTATAGAATTGGGGATGGCGGGTGGGTAATCCAGACTGCAACAGTGAATACACTCGAACATCTACATTTATGGTAAGTGTACACAACTGTACTATGTTCTTCGTGTTTCACTGTTGCAGTCATTACATTTGGGTAGAATCCCAAAGCTATGGTTGGGAGGATTGAACTAAACAGCATTAGGAGCGGCTATAAGGCCCTGCAGGACTGCAGTGGCAAAGCCTGCCCTGGATTTGGAGAAGGGAAGTAAATGATAATGCTTTGTGAAGGTATGAACAGAGCTCCAAGTAGCAGCTTCTAGAATGTCTTTGGTTGGGACCCCTCTAAGAAAAGCTGCTGAAGTAGAGACAGCCCTGGTGGAATGTGATCTGATCCCCTTGGGCACAGGTTTATCATGGTGCAAATAGCGGAAACGAATGCAATGGCTTATCCATTTAGAAATAGTCTGCTTTGATATAGCCTTCCCCTCTGATCCCACAGCAAATGCTACCAGTAGTTGCTCAGACTTTCTTAGAGATTTGGTCCTGTTTAAGTAGAATCTTAGTTGTCTGTGTACATCCAATCAATGCAGAATCCACTCCCCCTTGTTCTGCGGATTTGGGTAAAATGTTGGCAGGTGAATGGTCTGATTAAGAGCCACACTGGATACCACCTTAGGCATAAAAGAAGGATTGGTCCTGAGGGACACTGTGTCCGGGTAAAATATAATGAAAGGCTCCACTGCCATGAGAGCCTGTAGTTCTGAAACCCTTCTAGCTGAAGTGACTGCCAAAAGAAAGGCTGTCTTCCAAGATAGAAATTTTATATCCGCAGTAGCTGCTGGTTCAAAAGGAGGCAGGGTGAGTTTTTCTGAGCACAAAATTGAGGTCCCATGCAGGAGTTGGTGCACTTCTGTGAGGCCTTAAATTTTTGGCCTCTCTAAGATACTGTTAAAGCAGTGGATGAGAAAAGAGGGGAGGCTCTGTGTTGTAATGAGCCAAGATGGCAGAGGCATGGATTTTTATTGAAGAGAAAGATAGGCCCTTGTCAAGCATCTCAGTTAAATACTGTAAAATCTGAGGAATATTGGGCTTTGTTGTATCTATTGCTTGTGCTTGTTCCAAGCACAAAATCTCTTCCATTTATCATCATAAGATTTTCTAGTACTAGGCCTTCTGGCTTCCAAAATGACATCCATCACAGATTTACTGAGAGGTGTGGTTTGAAGAATTAGTTGATTAGCCATGCTGCAAGGTTCAGAGTTTGGAGCGGAGTGTGCAGAATTTGATAGTTCTGCTGAGACAGTACATGAGGTATCTGAGGCAAGTACCATGGAGGAAGGTGTGACATGTTCCTTAGAAGCAGGTACCAGTGCTGGCGAGGCCAGTCCAGAGCAATTAAGATCATTTTGGGTTTTTCTTGTCTGAATTTTAGTAAGACCTTGGAGAGAAGAGGCAGAGGGGGAAAAAGGCATAGACTGATAGGTTTTTCCAGCTGAAGGATAGAGCATCCACTTTCCATGCTTTTTTGTGATGAGCTCTGTTGTGCAGAATTTGTCCAACTGGTAATTTTGGGGAGAGGCAAATAGATCTATGTCTGGGCTCCCCCATTTCTGTGTTAAGATGCTGAAGATTTGTGGATCCAGTTTCCATTTGAGTAGGTCCATAAGATTTCTGCTTAGGTCGTCTGCCAGAGTATTTTGCTTTCCTGGCCGGAATTGAGCTTGGAGATTTATTTGGTAAGTCAAGGCTGTGTTCCACAAGGCCATGGCTAGTCTGCAAAGGGGGTAGGAATGTGTACCCCCCTGCTTGTTTATGTGCCACATAACTGTGGTGTTGTCCGTCTTGATCAGTAATTGTCCTGGATGAAGTAAGTCCTTGAAGACTGTCAGAGCATTCTGAACAGCTAGCATTTCTTTCTGGTTGATATGCAGATGCATTTGGTTTGGGCTCCATTTGCCCTGAATGCATCTCCCTGCCAAGTGGGCCCCCCAAGCATAGTCTGATGCATCTGTAGTTAGGGTTTGAGTGGCATGGGGTAGAGTGAATGACAGTCCCTTGTTTTGGTGACATGTCTCTGCCCACCAAAGAAACTCCTGTTGTAGGCAGGGAATGAGAGGAATCATTGTTTCTAGGCTGTGACAATGTTGACTCCATAAACCTTTTAGGTACCATTGAAGTTTCCTCATATGCAGTCTCGCATATGGAATTAGTAGAATTCAGGATGCCTTGAACCCCAAAGCCTGCAGAATTTATCTTGCAGATAACTGGGTTTTTGTTGCCATTTGTTTGAAGTATGCTGTCAGTTGCCTTTGTTTGTCTGGCGTGAGGTAAGCCATCTGGGCAGTTGTATTCAAGCTTGCAACCAGGAATGTAATTATTTGAGAGGGTACCAGTTGTGATTTATTTTCGTTTATGGTGTACCCTAGAGAAGCTAGAAGCCTTTTTACAAATCCCAAATGATGAAGAAGAGTGTCCTTGTCCTCTGTTTGAATGAGACAATCGTCTAGATAAGGATAAATCTGAATGCTTCTTTGTCTGCAGAATGTAATTACTGGTGCCAGGCACTTTGTAAAGACCCTGGGCGCAGTAGATAAGCCAAAGGGCAGTGCAGAGAATTGATAATGCAAAAAAACCCCTGCTTTGAAGGGGAGGTATCTTCTGCATGATTCCCTTATTGGGATATGCAGGTATGCCTCTTTTAAGTCTAGAGTTACTAACCAAGCATTCTTGTCTAGCATAGGCAGTAGCTGTTGTAAATTCAGCATTTTGAATTTTGGAATGTCCAGGAGCGTATTCAGAATCGATAAGTCCAGTATTGGACGCCATGAATTGTCTTTTCTGGGTACCAGGAAAAGCCTTGAATAAAAAAACTTGAATTTTTCCTTTTCTGGTACCGGTTGAATAGCCCCCATATCCATGGGGGACATGACTTGTTTCTGGGCCTCTGCCCACTGGTTTTGTGGCAGATCCGGCCATCCATTTGGAATTGGCAAAGTATGGAAATGAAATATGTACCCCTGGGATACTATGTTTAATACCCACTTGTCCTGGGTAATTAACTGCCAATTTTGAGCATGAAGTGCTAGTTTTTCCCCCAAGGGGGCTGCCAAAAGATAAGTGCTTGGTGATGGTAGAGGAAAGTCATTGAGACTGCTTACTGTAGGGTTGTGCTTTGTTTCCTCCAGATTTGGAGGTGGATGCACCCCATTGCTTTGACCTGTAAGAACCTTGTGATTGATATCTGGAGCCTTTTGATCACCTGGATTTGCCCTGAGTGGCTCTGTTGGACACAAGAAAGGACCAATTTTTAGTAGGCCCGTGCCTACTGAACCTGGGTGGCTGCACTTACAAGAAATCTTTTACAGTTTGCATAGATTTAGCTTTGTCTTCCGTTTTCTTTAAAACCTCTTCTGCCTTATTACCAAACAGAATATCATGCTGCAAATGGGCATCCAACAATTTAGCTTTAACATGATCAGGCAGATTTTGCTCCTTGAGCCAGGCATGCCTTCTAATCACAGATCCAGTAATGGTGGCCCTACAAGAGGCCTCCAAGAAATCAAAACCAAATTGCAAAGTATGCTTTCCAACCTGTTCTACTGGATGCAATAAATCCTGTAACTCTTTATTTTCCACACAATCAGAAATCAACGTAGTTTTCTGTTTCAGTAAGCCCATAACATGCTGTTGATATTTAAGCATATCAAACTGGCAGTTTAAAGCCCTGATTTGCCAAGGTTGCAGACATATAAACCTTCTTACCCCATCTATCCAGCAGCCTGGAATCTCTATCTATTTGGTTGGAGAAGCCTTTACACCCGTGGGACCCTGAGAAATAGTCTTAGGATCAGCAGCAGGATTTTTGAAAAGAAATTTTGGGAGTCAGGAACCCTGTAATATCTGTCTGGCTTACTAAGAATCAGAGAATCAGGAGCCATGCTTGATTCCGAGAACACATCATCAACAATGTCTAATACAGGAGGTATTGCCAAAGGCATATGCTGAGGAAGAAGAAGGAAATCCCTAAGCCTCCTTTTTGATTCAGAAAAAGTCCTGACTCTCCCAGTGAAAATGTTCCCTTAAAGTATGCAAAGTCTCTCCAAAAGAGTATTCCTCAGGAGGGGATGCAGATGGGATGGATTCCTCTGCATCAGAATCCTCATAAGGTGGAATACAAAATCAGAAGAGGAATCAGAAGAAATGGAAACCTGATCTGAAGATTCATAATCAGTGCCTTGCTTAGGCCTCTTAGCAGGGGGGGTTTGGGAACCCCTGATCAAGGTAATTAAATCCTCAGCCATTTTAATCATCTGTTTTTTAGGCATAGGGGCCAGAGCACGTGGCTCATGCGTCAGTTTTTTAGACATAGAAGTTGTTTTTGATCTTGGTTTTGTTGCTGGCGTTGGTTTAATATAAAAATGTTGAAGCCTGAAAACACCCTCAGAAGCCAGTGCCTGCTCAGTGGCTCTGGACCCATCCAAGGGAAAGACACCTGCGGGTTCAGTACTCTGAAAATCTTGTGGCATAACGGACTCCAACTGGGTCTCGGTAGAGGCTTGTGACTCAAAAGTAGCGGGTATCAGGGGCTACGAAAGCGCCTCACTGAGTACTGGCAAACTGGTGACTGGCCTAGGAGAAGCTTTGTCGTCGGTTTTGGACCTCGACGGTCTGTCTCTGTCTTTTTCTTTGCATTTTTTGTGAACACCGGTAGTTGGATTGCTAACCGATGACATTTCAGGATAGTTAAATCTTGAACCAAAATATTTGGAAGCAAAAATATACCGACGCTTAGTAGTGTGTTGGTTAAATATAGCACAAAACCGACAGCAAGGCACGTTGTGATCAGGGCCTAGGCAAGGAATACAGTACAAATGAAAATCCCTATGAGGTATTTGCTTCCCACAAGTAATGCAATTATTAACTTTTACTGACATTGGTTTATTTGTTTGTGTCCTTTGGCTTTTCCTGGCTAGGGGTTGCCACAGCGGAACTCCGGTCTGCTAATGAATGGTAGTTGATTTTTATGTGCCGAGTTACCAGCCCTGATGCACAACCTTCAATGAAGGTACGCCCTTTCACGCATGTCTCCATGCAGAAGACACTCTAGCTGAGAATCGAACCGGACAGCATCTTACTGTGAGGCGACAACACTACTGCAGCACCACCACCACGGGTTTTACTGACATCGGTAACTGACATCGGTAAGGAGCAAGAAAAAGTTTCCCCGACGGGGTACTTAGCTGTAATTTGAAGACTTTGGTTCTGAAACTCAAATATGAAAATTTCAGGAGTCAACCGACTGGCACTTGCGAACTGCTTCTGTTTCGGGCACCGCACGGCAAGAAAGACTGAATAAAATGACGTTGGCTGCATGTTTTATACCCCTGATGACCTGACATCATGGAAGGGGAGACAGCAACCGATGTAGGACCCAATACTTTGTTATTCAGGCTGACTGAGGGCAACCTGCCAGCAGATTACCCAGATGTAATGACTGCAACAGTGAAACACGAAGAACATCCATCACCCTGAAGAGTTGGACTTTATTAAGGCCTCTTAAAAGAATTCCTCCAAAATGATTTACAAGGGTAAAAATGTTCTTTTTGGGACTAAGAAAGCAACATCTTCACACCATCTGCATAATTAGAGGGGTTTTAATATTCCTGACTGAGTTATGAAACATAATGACTAGCTTCTCTTCAATCAAAATTCACTTGACAGCTATATCATCTTTTCATGATGGCTTTTCAAATAATTTATTTCTGCACATAGAGCTTGTAAAGTATTTCTTAAAGGTATTTTCCATTCAACACCCCCCCTCCCATTAATTAGACCAGCACCAGGTTGGGATTTGAATTTCATAGCAAAGTCTTCGATAAGACCTAATTTTGAACCAGCCATCTCAGTGGCTATTAAATACCTTTTTTGGAAAACAGTTTTCCTGGTGGCCATAACTTCAACAAGATGGATTCAGAGCTGCATGCCTTGCCCTCACAATAGCCTTACATTGTTTTCCATCAAGAAAGAGTGTCACTCAGAACCAGACCTTCCTTTCCACCTAAAGTTACACTGCAGGCTAATTTGAATCAGTATAGTCACTTGTCTGTATTTTTCCTGCACACTCTAGTAAAAGGAAGTACAATTTGCATTACTTGGTTGTTTTATTTATTTATTTATATTTGTTTGCTAGGGTAGTGTGCTGATGTCAATGGATGATATGCAGGCACAGCCCTGGTGAATAGGATCACATAAGGAATGAACAAACATATTTAAAGATTCAAGGATATGCTATAAAACACATATCTCTAGTAGTAGACTCGTAACAAGCAGTGTACCCCATGAATCGGTCTTGGGGCCACTGCTGTTTGGGATATACCTTTCTGAGGTGCCAGTGGTCTGTGGCTGACCAAGTTTGCAGATGACTGCAAACTGGGCACTGTCTTAAATTCCCCTAGTGATGTGAACATCCTCCAAGAGGGCCTTACCCAAACTAATGACTGGTGCCAAAAGCATGGCCTCAGTCTGAATGCCAAGAAATGCATCATTATCTCCTTTGGGTGAAATGTCATTCCCACTAGTTATCACATTAATAACAACGTACTAAGCATGCAATCAGTCGTGAGGGACTTGGGCACCCAGACTGATAGCAACCTGACTTTTGACCACCACGTTGCCCCCATGTACGGAAGGCTTTCTACATGACCCACCTCATAAATAAGGGTATTTCATCCAGGAACAAGGAGGTCATAACCTCCCTGTACTGCTCCCTTGTCAGACCCATTATCAAGTACAATGCCCCCTTTGGCATGTACCTTGCCAAGCACATGCAGCAGTTGGAGAGACCACAGAGGTTCCTGACCAAGAAAATCCAGGGTCTCAAACACCTATCCTATAAAGATAGCCTAAAAGCCCTGTCCCTCTACTCAGTCTCATACAGACTGATCAGAGGTGACCTGTGTCTGGCATACAAGGCCATTTCAGACCCAGCCTTGATGGAGTTGCTGCATATCTGTAAGACAAACTCCAGTCATACAACCCGCATGTAAGGCCTTAACCTGGTCTGTGACTTTAAGAGGAACCTGGACGACTGGATGGGAAACAGAAAATATACCCCTGGGATCCCACCTGTGTCCCTGCTGGATAGGGGAAACAGGTGCTGACTTTGAGGTAACATGAGTGAAATTCTTGGCTAGGCTTATAAGGGCCTCCGGGCCAATGGCCTAGTATCATCTTATGAATCTATAAGATTCAGCGGTCTTCAGACAAGCAGATGTTCAAGAGGACAGTACTGTAAGTCTGAGTGACTATCTAGAAATTTCTCCTTCCCACCCTGGCAATCCATATTTTTTTGCTATATCTGGATCTCCACTTCTCTCCCTGATAATAGTACATTAGGAATTCTGATGGCCGTGGGAATTTCTGCATCCTTTTTAGGGAATCAAAAAAAAAAAACCAAAGAAACTAGTGGTCTTAAAATTTTGTTGATGAGCTTATTCACAATAATTTCCAAAAATCATGAAACCCAGATAGTGTTCCAAAGCAACAAGCCTTTATTCGTCACAGACAAGCAATCCTCAGTAACAAAAAATCAGAAATAGTTTAATGATGTTAAACATATCAGCTTTCATATACTTAAAAGTAGGTGTGGAAAATGTACGTATTGTTCAATTTTAAACCAGCCTGTTCACGGCAAACAGTATAAACAGGGCCGTAAAAGTGCATTTTAGAACAAGTACCCAACCCCACACACTACTACTGATTAGATCAAACAAAATCTTAGTTAAGGAAAACTCTACCTGTCTATTTTCAACCCACATTCCAAAATCAGGTGTTAAGAAAAGCATAAAATGCACATAAAAAGATTTTTAACTAAAATCGCTTTTGGCTACCTAATGCAATAAAGCCTTCATCAGGTTTGTGACAAGAACTAAAATCAAGAAAAAACACATAGCTATCTAACCATAAACATAATTTAACTAGAACACTATAGTATAAAAATATGTCTGTCTAACAATATCATCTAGTAAATATCCATCCATGTGTATTAGTGTGTGCAATTGCATAATTAACAACTCAGAAAAATTGGCAGTGCTTTGCAAAAAAAAAAAAAAAAACTGTCATGACAGTTTTCATGTTTACAGCTCCAAAACATGTTTATAGAATGAAAACTAATAGAAGAACCACACAAAAAAATACACAAACCAGTAGATGAAGTAAACTAGTAATGTATAAAAGTGTACAGGTGTGTGCATGAGTGTGAATGAGCATCCACAAGTATGGTAAGTGGTGGAATTATACCAATACTGCATGGTAATAGCAGCATGAAAAAATGTGTTTTGAATTTACCGTTTAAATCTCTAGTGTGATGCAATAAATCTAATCAAAGCAGAACTGAGGTTAAAGTGACTAAATATATATACATTTGTACACATTCTACACATATTTTTTATTATTTTTTAATATATATTTAAGTATTAAAAGTATTTCCTCAATAAATTCCCTAAAAAACCTTTACAGATTGTGGGGCAACTTACTTAAATTCAATACACTGTTAATATAGCAATAATAGTTAATTCCTAGTTTTCTGAATGTATTTAATTTCAACTGCCAGCATAATTCTTTTTTCCTCCAAAACACCGTTGACTTCCCCTTCAAGTTCATCCATCTCCAGACAGTCCAGAATGATACACTTAAAACCAGAATGTGTAGGGGTGTTCTAATAAGTGTTTGGATAAGGTGCTTCTCTAGAATTTATGTCTGGTGTCAGAAA
Source organism: Protopterus annectens (assembly GCF_019279795.1). Lineage (NCBI taxonomy): Eukaryota > Metazoa > Chordata > Ceratodontiformes > Protopteridae > Protopterus > Protopterus annectens. The sequence goes on from NC_056739.1 coordinate 1,066,480,562, forward strand.
GATAACCTGAAAGCCTCCTTTTCAGTTCATTCATAGTCTTACCCACATAAAATGTAGGGCAGTCATTGCATATAGCCCTACAACTTTTTCAGTATTACAGTTACCACCTGATGAAGATTTCACCATCTTTTTTAAAATATGGGCACTCAAATGAGTTATACTCCGTCAAGTATTCATAGAACGTGCAGTTAAATGGCTCATAGATGGGGTGGTGGGAGACCCAAGTAATAAAAAAATCTTCTTGGTTTGGAAAAGTAGTCCTATATAAAAGATTTGTGGATGACTTTTTAGTAAATGGTGGGATTGAGCAGTTCAAAAATAGAAGAAATTAACTCTAGCAGTGAATTTTTATCCTTCACCAAAGGGAATGTAGGTTTAAGTGTCATGTTTTTGGATATTAGATTCACATGGGCCTACCATGGAGGTGTTTAGGTGAAATGGCAGTGGTGTTTTTAACTAGACTGTTTAGTGAAATCTTGGAGGGCAGCCACGGTGGTGCAGTGGTTAGCATTGCTGTCTCACAGCTAGAGGTTCTCCGGTTCGATTCGCGGCTGGGGTGCCTTCTGTGCGGAGTCTGCATGTCCTCCCTGTGGTCACGTGGGTTTCCTCCGGGTGCTCCAGTTTCCTGCCACATCCCAAAGACATGCAGTAGGTGAACTGGACACTCTAAATTGGCCCTAGGTGTGAGTGTGTGCATGTGTGTGCCTTCTGTGGAAGGTTGGGCGCCGGGCTGGCAACTCGACACTGTAAAACTCCACTGCAATCATGAGCAGACAGATGATCCGCTGTGGCGACCCCTAACTGGGAAAAAGCCAAAAGAAGAAGAAGTTTAATGAAATATTGGAAAGTGAGGAACGGAGAAAAAGTGTTTTGGTACCAATTTTTAAGAATAAGGGTGATGTGCAGAGCTGTAGTAACTACAGAGGGATTAAATTTATCAGTCACAGCATGAAGTTATGGGAAAGAGTAGTGGAAGCTAGGTTAAGAAAGGTGGTGATGATTAGTGATCAGCAGTATGGTTTCATGCCAGGAAAGAGCACTACAGATGCGATGTTTGCTCTGAGAGTGTTGATGGAGAAGTACATAGAAGGTCAGAAGGAGTTGCATTGTGTCTTTGTGGATTTAGAGAAAGTATATGACAGGGTGCCTAGAGAGGAGTTGTGGTATTGTATGAGGAAGTCGGGAGTGTCAGAGAAGTATGTAAGAGTGGTACAGGATATGTATGAGGGTAGTGTGACAGTGGTGAGGTCTGCAATGGGAGTGATGAATACGTTTAAGGTGGAGGTGGGATTACATCAAGGATCAGCTCTGAGCCCTTTCTTATTTGCAATGTTGATGGACAGGTTGACAGACGAGATCAGACAGGAGTCCCTGTGGACTATGATGTTTGCAGATGACATTGTGATCTGTAGTGAGAGTAGGGAACAGGTGGAGGAGACCCTGGAGAGGTGGAGATATGCTATAGAGAGAAGAGGAATGAAGTTCAGCAGGACTAAGACAGAATATATGTGTGTGAATGAGAGGGAGGATAGAGGAATGGTGAGGATGCAGGGAATAGAGGTGGCAAAGGTGGATGAGTTTAAATACTTGGGATCAACAGTTCAGAGTAATGGTGAGTGTGGAAGAGAGGTGAAGAAGAGAGTACAGGCAGGATGGAGTGGGTGGAGAAGAGTGTCAGGAGTGATTTGTGACAGACGAGTACCAGTAAGAGTGAAAGGGAAGGTCTACAAGAGGGTAGTGAGACCAGCTATGTTATATGGGTTGGAGACAGTGGCATTGACAAAAAGGCAGGAGTCAGAGCTTGACGTGGCAGAGTTGAAGATGTTAAGATTTGCACTGGGTGTGATGAGGATGGACAGGATTAGGAATAAGTATATTAGAGGGTCAGCCCAGGTTGGAAGGTTTGAGGAGGGATAAAGAGTATATTGGGAAAAAGATGCTAAGGATGAAGCTGCCAGGTAACAGGAAAAGAGGAAGGCCTAAGATAAGGTTTATGGATGTGGTGAGAGAGGACATGCAGGTGGTTGCTGTGACAGAGCAAGATTCAGAGGACAGGAAGAAATGGAAACAGTTGATCTGCTGTGGTGACCCCTAATGGGAACAGCCGAAAGAAGAAGAAGAAGATTCACATGGACCTGTGAAAATTCACAGTTGCATATGTAGAAAGGAATGTTTTGCTAAGAATTACTTACATTATGAGAGTTCTCATCCTGAATACATAAAAAATAACATTCCTAGAGGGGAGATGATCAGGGCTTCAAGGTTAACTACTAAGGGCAGTGATTTTTTTGTCTGCTGTTCAAGATGCTACATGTATGGTTATTGAGAGAGATATGATCCCCAGTTGTTAACATCTAGTCAGGTAGGCCTGTTCAACAAAGAAACAAGCAAGAATCAGAGGGTGAAAATAGATTTGTTCATAGGTTCATAAGTGTTTACTAGGCTAAGGACCACAAGGGCCTTTTTGAACCTAGCCATACATCTCTAATCTCTGACAAGTTCTGATACCCTTGAAAAGTGTAAACATGGGCCTGGGAGATGAACCATTTACAGGTTGCCTCTGTCCATTAGAGAAACAGGTGCCAAACCAGGGATGGATTTCCGGTTTCCCATCCAATTGTCCAAGTTGCACTTGAATTGGTTTAGGCAGGAACTCTGTTTTCACATTGATGGGGAACCTGTTCCATAGATGGGGTAGTCTCCGGGATACATACCTATCTCTCCGCAGGTCCTATTTATATCACAGGCAAGGTTTAAGTCTTTAGAACAGGTAATTCTGGTGCTGTTTGTTTTGTGGATATGTAGGAGGTACATCAGAGTGGGGTCTGACAATGCTCTTTATGCCAGGCATAGATCTCTCCTCACAGAAGTCTGTAGGAGACAGAATACAGGGATAGGGCCTTGAAATGGTCTGCACAGGACATATTATTTATGCCTTGTATTATTTTACTGAAGAACCTCTGTGGATGTTCTAATTGTTGGATATGCATGGTTAGGTAAATAACAAAGGGGCCATTGTACTCAATGATAGGTCTGATGAATGCCGAATACAGTGGAACAATGACTTCCTTGGACTTAGATGCCATACCTTTGTTTATAAGTTGTGCAACACAGAATGATTTCTTCACCATTGTAGACACGTGAAGATCAAAGACCAGATTACCATCTATGTGTGTCTCTAAGTCCCTGACTACTGGGTCAACTCTAAGGGATGTGTTGTAAATATGATAGTTACCAGGGATGGATGACTTCCCAAAGGATACTATTATGCATTATTTGGCATTTAGTTTTAGTCCATAGCTCTGACACCAGTTGTCTGTCTGTGTCAGCCCCTCCTGGAGAATATTTGTGTCAGTGTGAGATTCAATGACAGCTCCTAATATGCAATGATCTGCATATTTAGTCAGACAGAGACCACTGACATTGGCCTTGACTTCTGAGATGTAAATGCCAAAAAGGAGAGGTCCAAGGACTAATCCCTGAGGGACTCCACTTGTGACTGGCTTCTTTGTAGAGGTGGACTCCCCAATTCTAACTTCTTTGGTCCTGTCTGTGAGCCAGTAGGGTATCCACCGTGTGACATACAGGTTTGTACCTAATCTCTTGAGTTTATCAACAATACCTGAGTGGGGTATTGTGTTAAATGCCTTGGCCAGGTCAAGGTAGGCAGTGGTTCTTCCCCCCTTGTTAACAGTTTGTGTTTAAGAATGATGGTAGATGATGTGAAAATAAAAAGTATTGTTCGTCAGAACTAGAAGGTTTTCCAAGGTAATAAAGATTTTGCAAATATAGTGGGGGAAGAACCACAATTTACAGTAAAAAAAAGGCCAAATCTATTAATATTTGGAGACAGACAACACTCATACTGAAATGTGGAAACTAACAAAAATAATGGGATGTTTCAATGTGGGTTTTGTGACATACATCCCTACATTTTTGTGGGTCCTAGTATATTTTTGCTCAGTCCTGAACATGTATTGAAAGTGAAAGGGCATTATAACTTTGACTCTTTAGAGCTTATTTACATTGCCATATGCTCAGGATGTTTTTCATTTAATGTAGGCATGACCAAGAGAAAACTAAGAAATAGAATTAAAGAAAATGTATATGCTTTAAGAAGTAAAGATGACAATAATGCACTTTATAAGCATACTTTAACATGTGATGTTTACAACAAAATTCTGTTCTCTGTATTAGAAAAAGTGCCTAAAAATTTGTGTGAGGGTGATTGCAAGAAATCTGTGTTAAAAAGGGAGACCTTGTGGCAATTAAGACTACAGGCTGATAAAAAGCCTGGTTTAAATGAAACCATATCTATTAAATGTTTTTCATAAATGTTTTTATAAATATTATCTGTGCAGGATGATGTGTGAATTTTGAGATGTTCCCTCAATTTTTTATGAAGGTTTTCATTGGGTATTGTTAATTGAAATGGGTATTTAAGTGTGGGTAGAGAATATGATTTTTTATTCTGATGAAGACTTTGGTCGAAAGTGCTACATAAACAGATATTTCTTCATTGCATGGTTGTTGTTGGATGTTTTTGGTTTGGATTTCTCCTTAATAATGACTTTATAATTGTATTGAAATCCCAGGTGTAAGTTAGAATGCAGCTGTCCTTGCTTTTCTCTTCTTTTGGGTTAGGGTGCCCTCATTGCATAATTTTACCAAAATGCCTATTCCACATAAAGTCATTGTTAGTTTTAGAATCTCTAACGGGATACAGGATCATATATAACATGTCTGATTCATATTGTTTGGTTAAGAAATCAGGTTCAAGATCATTCATATTTTTGAGAAAAGGAGACAAATCTGTGTTAATGCATGCTAATCGGTAGCCTTGTGATTTTTTATTACATTGTGCTTAGTTTTTACTGGATGCAGACTGTCTCTGTGAAGTAAGAAGTCCACTCTTGTTGGTTTTCTGTGTAACGTACAAACTAATTTTCCTCTGTGTTTATCAGTATTGACAGTCATATGAAGGAACTGCACTGACTCCAAGCTAATGGAAGTGGTAAATTTCGGGAAGGAGGTGGAGTTTTTGATGTAATGAATAAACTCGCTGAGTTTAGATTTCTCACCTTGCAAGAATATGAATACATGATCAATTTCAATAATTATGAACAAATATATAATCAATAAAGCAAAGGTAGCTGGTCATAAAACTCCAGTATTCACTTTGTAGTACAAAGTCCTGCACTTGCCTAAGTCTGATATGTTTAACATTGTTAAAATATTTTAGATTTTTTGTTACTGAGGATCGCTTGTCTATAATGAACAAAGACTTGTTGCTTTGGAACCCTACCTGGGTTTCATGATTTTTGGAAATTATTGTGACTGAGCTCATCAACGAAAATTTAAGACCACTAGTTTCTTTGTTTTTTATTTTTTCCTCAACACTCGTGGTGAGGTTGGAACTACACAGATTCCTGTGCTTGTTAATTTTTTGTCTTTTTAGGGAATCCCTTCACATCATCCAAATCTAACTTCCTTATTTTCTCATCTTTCAGCATCTGCTGGCTCAAGGGGTAATAGAACCTGCCCCCCCCTCTCTTGCAGAGAGACTTTTTTTTATTTTAGGATGTTTCTGCTATCAAAGAAACAAACTTTATGGAGACCGGTCCTGTATCTATTCTTTCTCAACTAGTTTGTGGAAGTTCCAAATTTCAAAATGCTAACCCTTCATAATTTGTTACCTCTTATTTTCCCTGCCACTTTTTTTTGTAACCTTATATCTAAAAAAGATGTTTATCATCACAGTCCTATATCCAGAGTTTTCAAACATTTTTCTTCTTAAGGTTTTATATGTCTGGATTACAATTTCACTTCTTTGCATAGGATTACCACCTTTTCAAACGCCCAAAGTGGGACTTTTTTGGTACAAAGATCAGTTTTTGCAGGGCAAAACATAGTTATGACCAGTACAAAGGACAGAACTTCACTTTTTTGCCTAAATAAAAGCTTATTCTTGTAGCATTTTAGTTGCTTATTCTGTTTCTTATAACATTTAGGTGTTTCAGATACAGAATAACTGTTTTATGCAACTATTACATAAAATATAGAAAATATGTTTGTCCTAAAATCTCCAGGACATTTGCCATTTTTTCAATTTCTTTGCAGGACACAACTGCTCAAAGAGGGACTGTCCCTCGCAAAGTGGGACAGGTGGTAACCCTACCTTTTAGTTTATCCTCTATTCCATCGGTATTCACAAAGTGTCTAGATCCATTGATAGACTGTTGTAGACTACAAGGTAGTCACTTTTTTTCCCCTTATTTATGCAACTTGGTTATCTTTGCAGAGTCTGTTTCAGAGTGTCATGAATCTGCCACTTGGGTAAGGGGTCTCTTTCTCAGACTAGGTTTCTAGGAGAACAGTCAAAAAATATTATCTTATTCTACCCCACAGAGTGGCATTCCTGGAGTATCTACTGTATACATCAATTAAAAGAGCGTTTCTCCAGAGCATAAAGTTGATCTATTTTTAGGTCTTTTTGGAAGTCTTCCCAGTCAGTCCAGCACTTCAACATAGAAATTCCTCAGGGTTTTGGGATTTATGGCATCTATCATCCTAATGATTCCTGAAGCCACACTCCACATAAAATATATTAATAATAAAAAAATAAATGGTACCTAAAACCAGTATTGCCCCAACATCAATGTCTCCCGACCTTTCAAATTTCATGTTTGGTATTTGTAAAAATGTAACTTTTTGGTGAAAAGACTGCTTTTATTTGAATCAGTGTCTACCATTCTACATTCCAACTCTGCTATACTATTTAACAACAGATGACTCAGACTTTGCTTGGGGAGACTGTGTCTTTGGGGGTATAAGTACAGGAATTGTGGAAGAAAAATGGCAGAGGAAAACACTTAAACATCAAAGAGACATTGGCAGTAATAAATGCCCTCAACTCTCTCAGTGATTTGTGATCCCCTGGACCTCTACAAGGGATCACAGACTACATCTCAGTGATGTGGTGCATGAACAGTCAAGGGATTTTCAGATCATGCCCTCTGTATAGCTCAGCCATGGTAGTCTGGGATATAGCAATTCTGCACAATGTCATCCTACAGGCTTTTTACTTTCAGTCAGAGCAGAAACTTTGCAGCAAATAAGTTGAGCAGGACCAAGATAGACCCTCAAGGATGGAAACTGAATCGGAGGTCTTCCAGGATTTGATCTAGCTGTGGGGAAATCCATCAATTACACCTGCTTGTGTCCACTCGCAACAAACAACTGGCAATTTTTTGTTCCAGCACTTCTTTGAGCAACCTGGAAAACAGATGCATTCTCTTTTTCTTGGACAGGAATGTACTTGTATGGCTTTCCATCCTTTCCACTAGTATCTAGGGTCTTTCTAAACTTCAGAAGGAGTCTCTAAGATCTTTGTGGTGACTCACTTCTGCCCCAGGCAAAAGTGCATCCTCACAGTCTGGAACTACTTATACAAGGCAGGGTTACTTTGATATCTCACAACTTGAATCATCATATACAGATTGCCTAGATGATAGAATCTTAATATTTCTCAGGCATCTTTTTTCTGAGGACATGCAGGAGGCAAAGAAATCCTACTGCTGGAAATCATTTATACACTTATTCAAAGATTTTCTATTTGGTGATGCATTAAGAACAAAGACTGTTTTCAGGCAATCACTTCTCTGGTTTTAAAATATTTGTGTGAGTTTTTATGTTCTTGTCTTTCTTATTCCTCTGTCAAGGTTCATCTTTAGGTCATTTCAGAATGTCTGCCTATGGATCCTCCTCTTTAAATTCACAATCATGTTAAGCTGTTTTTTTTACATATCTATGCATCTAAAAAGCAGGTAGCTTCTTCTTGGGCTCTTACTTTTGTTTTGAAAATTATATATATTGTTCCATTTGAGCTGACTCTTCAAGCTGATTTGAGGTTATTATCATGGAAAAGTGTTATTGATTACTCTGACTTCTGCAAGAAGAATGTTTGAGTTGCAGTCTGTTATGGTGGGCTAACCTTATCTCATTTTCTTCAAACACAGGATTTTCTTTATTTTTAAACAAGAAGCATATTTAGTGAATTATCTCCTGTGACATATGCAATCATACATTTACATAAATGAAAACAAACCATATGAACATATTTTCAGTTGCAAACTTTATACATCGCTTATAATCTTCAATACAAATCATTAGCAGTCAAACATTGCATGGCATTCAATTCCTTCCTTCCCTTAAACACCATTCCTCCTCCAAAACATTATTCGGCATGTATTGTTCCCACAAGTCCCACTTTTTCTATATAATTTGCTCCTATCCTTTTCTAATGATCCCACTTTCAGTTCTTTTATTACTTCTAGTATGGTTGATTTAGACTTTGATTTCCATTTTCTAGTAACTGCTTTTTTGGCAGCCACCAATATTAAACTCAACTATTATGTCTAGGCACTGCTGATTCTGTATCACAGCTCAAAAAAACATTTCCTTAGTTAAACCAATTTGCTTGCCCAGAATTTCTGACAGAGTAGTCTGCAGAGATTTTTTTAAGTCTGCCAACTCATTACACTCCGAGAACATATTCTCTCAGGTACTACGTTCCTCCTCACAACACCTCCAACATTTGCCAACTACCTGAGGAAAAATTATTTGGCGTCTGCTCAGGGTATAAAAGTATCTATGCATGCACTTTCATGTAAAAATCCTAAATTGTCTAGATTTTGTTGCATATTTGGGAGCCATACATCTGTCTTCCCATTGTTTTTTGTGACTTGCTGATATAATCTCTCTTCCCAATCTTTTCTGAACTCTTCTGATGGATTCCTGTAGATATACAATATTTTCTATAACCTACTAACTATTTTTTTTTAAGAGCATATTCTGTTCTAGAGTCAGCTAACAATTCAACCAGTACAGGTCTTTCATTTAGGATCCCCCTATCCCTTTCTGTTTGCTTATACTCTGATATCAGTCCCTGAAAGGGAAGGCAATCTCTAGCCTGCAGTCCAAATGTCTTTTTGGCCTGTTCCCATTCTATTACCTTTTCCTCTATAATTATTTGTCCCCAATACCTTGATTCCTTTTCCAGCTTCCTCTAATAAATTCCAGCCCCCTCTTGCCTATTCTCTGTAACACTAATTGCAGTCATTCCTGTCGTGAGAATCTCTGTTCTCCATTCATGTTTTGGCCTAGCTCTTAGTCTACTTTCTGCTACTTTATAAATATAATATTTTGTGTGACTCTTGTTGTTCTCCTTAAGGATATCCTACTCTGTTCTTTTTTTATTTACCTCCCTTCTTCATCATCTCTTTCCAGTTTGAATTGTAGCTTTCTGCTTGTGTTATAAGAGCCTTTACTATGTATCTCTAAAATATTCCTTCAACTCAAGTAATTCTAAATGTTCTAGTTTTATTGGAAGGATGAACATATCCCAAATGACTCTTGCCATCTTCAACTTTATTAATTATGACCCACAACTTTCTCCTCTTGTTGATTAAATGTACTCGACCTGTTTATAAAACTTAGGCACTAAAACCATTTTTACTGCTTGTATCTTGCTATCCATATCCATAGGCAACAGCTTCCAGTTTCACAGTTTTTGTATTATCTTTTCTTTAAACTCTTCCCACATATCTTTAGCTGCCGTAACAGATTCCCTTTTAACCCATACTCATAAAAACTTCATTTTATCATATCACCATAAATATTTATATTACTGAACCAATTTATGTGTGGGTACATAGTTTACACCTATAACCTTTGTTTTATCTGGATTCATTTTATATCCCCCAAAAAAATAGTGGAACTGTCTCAGAATGTTCCACAACACTGAGATGTCATTTTCTGTTTTTTTTCAGATACCAAGACCAATGTTTCTTGAACACCATACTAATTATATCCTCAGATTTCTGGGTTCTTTATTTTCTTTGCCAGTGGTTCTAAATATAACACAAATAACAAAGGGGAATGCCCCATAAGACCTAAGTTAGACTACTGGTGCTCTGTGTGGTTTTCCAGGATGAAAGCTCTATCTAAAGACCTCAAAAATACTGCACAAAGTAACTAAAGGTGCAATGTAAAAGCACTATCATATAGTAAAAGGTTGAAAATATTAACGCTGTTTTTCATAAAATATGGGAAACACAGAGGAGACCGCCTACTGCCGTATAAAGATAGTAATGCTACGTTCCTTTTTGAGTGTACAGAACTAAAAGCATTTAAACTATGTGGATATCACAGACTTTCATGAAATGTTAATAAGTCCATAAAAACACAGAAATTCACCGAAGGAGACAATGAACACTTTAATGAAATTTAATTTTAAGAAGCCCATTAAAAACACAGACATCCACTTATGGAAACAACAAATGCTTAAATTAAATGTTAGAACTTCATATTTCTCTTACAACATCATTCTGTTTTGTCTTTATAATAAAAGGAGTACGGGATCATGCAAAAATGTTTTTATATCATTCTAGACCCTGTCATATGGTAAGAATGACCAATACAATTGGCCAGAACCCCTCGTTTTTTATATCCAACCAACACTCTATAATGTAACTTTGTCAGGATTATGATTCTGGAATCACACAAAATTATTGAGAAGATGTAAACAAAAACTTAAACATTAATAAAACAGATATTTTCTGAAACTGTAATAATATTATTTGAAAACACCTAAAATAATGCAGTTATCTGAGTGCTATCAACCTCAAGACTCTTTTTTATAGACATGTTTGCTTAGACTTGGGGATGTGTGGTATCCAGTTTGAACTGTCACTCAAGTGTCTCTGGGTCTTTAAACTCATTGACACTTGCCAGCTCAACCCCATTATCTCTATGAAACTGTTCTACTATAAAAAGCACAAACATCTTAAAAGAACAGCAGGTGAAACTGTGATTGTATAAAGCATTGCTTCTTTTTCTTGTTCTAATTGTATATTGGTTCTAATATATTTACTGAACATAAGTCAGTGGAAAAGCCTCCTTTTAAACCAATATTGGTGGTGACAGGCATTTTCATTGTCATATATTCCTGAGCTGTATCCATCCTCCTTGCTAACATGATATAAAAGATGAGGAGACAAATACAAGAAAAAGTTAAAATGAGATTTCATAAAAAGCTGAACAGAAACATGTTCAGGCATAAAACAAGTATATTTAAATCCTCTTTTTCTTGCATGTGACACTCTTGGTGTTAAGTTAAATGAAAAGAAAATGACTTTGTTATGACAAAAGCTTGACATTTTAGTGTAGTTCTCAGCTAAGAGTATTTGTTAGATTGATTGTTGATGGTTCATTGAAGCCTGCGTGGTTGAGCCTGACAGACTAAACAGTTTTCCAGAAAAGGTGGTTAAATTTTGCAAATTTAATGCAAATATTTGTTTGAAGTTAATGGCCATTACTAAGGAGTAAGAGTTGCTGTTAATGGAGCATTTTGGACCATTTTGACATCAACTGTTAATTTTGGCAAATTCTTTAACTGTGAACAGTGACAGGTCAACAAAACAACATTGAGTAAGGAACTTCATTTCTGCTGTTTCCAGAACCCCCTTATTTTTAACACATAACACTCTAAAATACAACCTCCATGGAACCGGATATCATCCCAGGCTGCATCCTACATGAACTAGGCATGAACTTGCATCACGATTAGACACCCTATTCAACCAAAGCCTAAGTACCGGCTTTGTCCCAGCCAAGTGGACCCAGCCACTGTCATCCTTTTACACAAAAGTGAAGCGTCCACTGGTCCAGAAAATTATAGACCTATTAGCCTAACTAGCCTGATCTTCAAGGCTATGGAATGGATTATCATGGACCTCATTAACAGGGAAATTGGCAACCTCCAAACACTCGACCCCACACAATTTGGCTTTGCCAAGGGGAGGTCATGTCTGTTAAATCTGGTTGACTTCTTTGAGGCAGTCACCAAAGCCATGAATGAGGGGAAGACAGTGCACACTGCCTACCTTGACCTGGCCAAAGCCTTCAACACTATTCCCCACTCGGGCATAGTAGATAAACTCTCTCAACTAGGCATCAATCCATATGTTACCAAATGGGTAGCAAACTGGCTCACTGATAAAACCCACCTAATCAAAATAGGGGAAGCCACCTCAAGCAGTAGACCAGCAACAAGCGGCGTACCCCAGGGATCAGTCTTGGGGCCTCTGTTATCTTGGATATACTTCTCTGAGGTGCAGGCCAAAACCAGTGGGCTATGGCTGACCAGGTTTGCAGATGGCTGCAAGCTGGGCTCAGTCATCAATTCCCCAAGTGATATGGACGTCCTCCAAGAGGGTCTCACCCAAACAAATGACTGGTGCCAGAAACATGGCCTCAAGCTGAATTCCAAAAATTGCATCATCATCCCCTTTGGGGAGAGTGATATCTCCACATATTATCACATTAATAACAATGTCCTAAGTACACACTCAATAGTGAGGGATTTGGGCACCCAGGTTGATAGCAACCTGACTTTTGACCACCATGTTGCTTCCGTTGTATGGAAAGCTTTCTACATGGCCCACCTCATAAGTAAGGGTATCTCTTCCAGGGACAAAGAGGTCATAAGATCTCTGTATTCTTCCCTTATTAGGCCAATTATTGAGCACAACGTCTCCTTCTGCATGTACCTTGGAAAGCACAAGCAGCAGCTGGAGAGACCACAGAGGTTCCTCACCAGGAGAATCCAGGGCCTCAAACACCTACTCTACAAAGATAGGCTAAAAGCTCTGTCCCTCTACTCAGTTTCATACAGACTCCTCAGAGGTGACCTCTGTCTGGCATAGAAATCAATCTCAGACTCCGCCTTGATGGGACTGCTGCATATCCGCAAGTCACGCTCCACTTGAACAACTCGTACGCGCAACCTCAACCTGGTCTGTGTTATCAATAGGACCTGTTGACAGGACAGATTTCTGTCCCAGAGTCTCCCCCATCTGTGGAATAGACTTCCTCTCCACATCAAGCAGAGTACCTCATTATCCCTTTTTAAGTGCAACCTGGATAACTGGATGGTAAACAGAAAATACACTCCTGGGATTCCACCTGTGTCCCTGCTGGACAGGGGCTCTGGATGCTGACTTGTCTAAACATGGGTTAAACTATTGGATAGGTTTATAAGGGCCTCAGGGCCAATAGTCTAGTAACCTCCTATGATCCTATGATCCTATAAAATGTAATTTTGCCAAGACTGTTACTCTGTAATCACACAACAAAATTATTCAAAACAGAGGCAATTGCTTTTCTGTAGCAACCAGCTTGGGGTGCAATTAACTTGTTCCCCTAGAGTCTTCATTTACAACTAGTTCATACACCTGTGGCAATATGAGGTTGGCCTTGGTTTCCATTTTCATAGTGGTTTTCATCACAAATAACTGCACAACAGCTGATACCTAGTACACATCTACTGAATGTATGGCTGTTAGCGCCTCTTGCTCCTCACCCAGTTGATGTGAAACTCTGTTTGCATTACAGTGTTGTTTTCTTTCTATTCCATATTGTGTGCATGTCCCTTAGGATAAGTGACCAGCACTGCAACCTGCCTGTAGCTACTACAGACACCCCTCTTCTTTTGCTAAGAACAGCTATCAATGACTGGTGATACATAATCAACATAAACCTCTTTTTGTATAGAAGATAGTTGAATTAGGTACCCCTTTTCTTGTGCTATGAACAGTTAACAGTCACAGTCACCATAACAGTCTTCTGTAGAGGTACTGCTGAAGCCTTTTACTGCCCAGGCTATGCTGAGGGCTCTTCTGTCTATTTAAACACATTCAATTTCACCTTTATTTTGTGCAGGAATTTTTAGGGGCAGATGTTCATCCACCAAGCTGTGAACATGGTAGTACTCATAATGGGTGCAAGGGACCATGTACTCACAAGGAAAGGGCATAGTGGCTTCTGTAGTAATGTGGGTTACCCATCCCCTGTCCAGTGGGGGAGTTAGGGCCCATAGTAGAAAAACATCCTCATTACCAGGATGCCAGTGAGGTCACAAATCACTACTCAGATTGTCTGCATATCTGCTTTCCCAAACCAGCCATTACCTCCTCTGGGGAATACCCAGGAGAGTGAATTGATAGAGGGAAACTTAGTGGTTGGCAGGTACAGTGAGAAAAAGCATATATAAAAAAGATGGAACAAATCAGATAAGTGCCTTGTGTGAAATATTCCTTATTTGACTTCTTGAAGACATGTTTATAGTCTACTGTCCATTTCTATTCACAGCCAGGCTTAACAAGCGTTATAAATGGTTATAATGCTTTTTACAGGGTCTGTAAAAATAAGGAAGAACATAAGATAATAGTTTTGCAATCCCTTATATAGCCTCAACTGACAATTTATAAGGCCTATACACTTGTAGGAAAGTATTTACCTTGCTTTCCAACTTGTGGGACATATCTTTCTCAGTTTTAAACTCAGCAAATGCAATTCAATTTCAACTTTGAAAAAAAATCACATTAATCTCTACTCCAAGTCCATGCTCAATTAAAATATCTGGGAACTCCTGTGCATTCCATAGGTGTTCTACATCTCTGTAGTACTGTACATTAGGAATACCCCGCAGCACTTGATGTATTACTTGTTGCCAAATAGCAGATAAAGATATCACTTCAAAAATCAGTATGCTATACTGGAATGATATTTTGTGTGTGTTAACTGCTAGAAAGCATTTCTGTTTGCATTTGTGCATATCTCTATATCATGTTAATTTTCAAAAAATTACTGTCCCATCTTGGATATAAATTCTATTCAGCTACTGGTAACAGATACTGTATAATAGTTAGTAACTGATATAAATATGTCACAATCTACTTTTCTTCATTTCTGTTATTGTGGATATATATCAGTGTCTACTGCACTGTCAGTCACTTAATAAGGAGCACAGTTTCCTTTGATGGTGAAAGATCAGAAGATTGTGAGCTCTTTTCCTGCACTGGGAGCTTGATTAATTTGGATGCAACATTAAACCAAGGTCGCTGTCCCCAAAAGAGAATGAGAATTTCCTGAACAAACTAACAGATGTAAGAATCAAAACACAATCCTTATGAGGGATTTCAATTATCTTAGCATTCATTTATTGAGTAGACTTCTCGGGTCCCTATTAATTCGACACAGCTTTAGCTTGTCGAACTATAGAAGATCGACAGCTAAAGATCAAAAGAGCCAAACCATGAACTGCCAGCTAAGCAAATTTTTTTCTCAGGGAAAGAATTTGTTTGGCCGTTAATGGGAATTTGCCCTTTCCCTGATGTGGAGTGATCTCAGAGTTAGTATATTTAGTTAGGGTGGGTGGGTTTGGGGGGGGTGGCGAAACCCCTCACTTAATTCAGGTTGAAAGGTTTTTGTTTTGTGTAACGGCAAAGTGAATTCTTTCCATGGGAAAAAATTTGCTTAGCTGATCGTTTGCGGTTTGGATGTTTCGATCTTTAGCTGTCAGTCTTTTGTAGTTCGACAAGCTAAAGTTTAGTCAAATTAATAGGGACCCGACTTTTCAACATCAAATAAATATGCACAATTTTTACTCAGATATGTTAATTAAAGCAGCTTAGAACAAATAGTATGAACTCTAACTATGAATGGCAATATTTTAGATATCATACCAACAGCAAGAGAATTTTTTCTTCCCTCAAACTATGGTTAAACTCTCCATAATTTATGTTGATCCTTATACCATCATCTTTAACCTAAGAGTAAAAGTCATACTCATTCATGAATAAATCATATTCCTTGAATTTATTAATGAAAACTGTAATGCAATAAATGACAAATGTATGAAAGCAGACTGGAATAGTATCCAAATTGACCCAAACAAATCTGCTCAAGGTAATGTCACTGAGTTCTACAGTACTGGGAACTTCAGCATTAATGAAAACATGCTGGCAAGAAACAAATGTATGGATAAATTCAACAAAATTCAAATTGGTGAAATCACAAAGTTAAAAAGGCATACAACAAAAAAGAGACGCTACTTAGTTTTCAAAAAATACACAAGTCATACAAATAGGTCTTAAATGAACTATTTTCTTATCATACTTTCAAATTACAATTGTCCTGAAAATAAGTCTGACAGAAGCTGTTTATGTTTCTTATTAAACCGTACAGATTTAACTATGGACTCATGGCTGCCTTTGTCTTTTTCTGAAAAGATTTCAAACCTACATAAATTAAAGCACTGCTGGTGATTCCCTGCTGTATGAGGAAAGTAAACCTAGATTTCTTTTAGTATGTGAGTGATAGAGCTGCTTTCTGTTTTACCTGCTTCATTTTGTTTTCAGTTTTAAGAAATCTTCTTGGCCTGGTGTTTTTGTTCTGTGTGAGAGACAGACACTTCAATTATCTAGGCTGTACATTTCCCATATTTTTCATTGATTAAGTTGTTCCTTGAGTGATACTTAAATACATAGTGAATTTCTGGGCCTTTATCTTTTTTTCTGAAAACCTTTCAAGTCTGCATAAACTAAAAGCATTGCTGATGAATCCCTGCTAGTTTTTCCCCACCTGCCCTCCCCTTTCTTGATCTGCTTCTTAAACCTGGTGATTTTAATCTGCCCACCTGTACTGTAAATTGAACTTAATAAGCTCCTCCCTTTCTACACTGCTGTTGATATCTTGAATTATTTATTTGCCTTTAAATGTGAGTATACTGAAAAAGTGCATTTTGCCTCTCATTGTCTGTTGTACTGTTTTACTTGCTCTGAATTCATTATCTAGCTAGCTGTTGGATAAAGTAGTACATTTTTACACTCTAGCAAACATCTTTTTACATCAAGAAGTCAGTGGATTTTCCATCTACTGCAGTGAGAGGTTGCTAGGTCTGTTTCGGTTGGGGAAACACTAGAGATTTTTGTATGTAGTTTTATTGGCTTGATGGCTTATTAATCAGCTTATTTTGTTTTTAGTGCATTTATAAATTCTGTACAACTGAGTGGCTCTTGGCTCATTTATACAAAGCAAAGTACTTTTAGTGAATAATCACAGTTTTATAAGGTATTTAAAGTACACTGCAGTATTCATATCTTTAAGTTTGTTTGTGGTAGCATTTCACTCTGGACACTCCTTTACTCTGCTTTTACATTAGGAGGACTGAGATTATTCATCTAGTGTCAATAGGTGGTTACCCAGTCTATCTGAGCTGGGAAGCACACAAAAGGGCTCTTAAGTATTTTTTGCACTTCTCTCATATACTGTGATTGTACTTTAGCAGTTTTAAAAAAACTGTATGGGCTACTGCTTTAAGTAGTTAAGTCCATTGTATTACATTGTATCTGTTAGATGTAGGTAGTTTGTGTGGTCTTGTTACACTTGGGCCCCAAACCTGGTATTCTACAGTAAGAATGTGTTTTTCTGCACCCTTGTAGCAGAAGTGTTCTGATCTAACCTGTCTGAGGTGGGATTGCTGGTGAAAGGCTTATTCTGTGCTTTCCTGGTTGGTAGTTAGCTTAAAACTTGTTTCTCTTTGCTTGTATTTAAGCCTCATGTTTGTGCAGGCTTTGGCATAGATACTCAGAGCTGCTCATCATTTGGCAACTTTGCTACTGATTGATGAGAATCTGCTTTCACCTGGAACAATCCACTATTGAAAAACAAAATAAGTATTTTTTGAACTTCTTCTATATACTATGACTGTACTTTAGCAGTTTCTTAAGCTATTTGCTGCTATTTTTGAACTTTACATAACAAATGTACTGTCTACTGATGCTTTAAGTAGTTAATTGCACTGTATTACATTGTATCTGTTAGATGTTGGGCTGTTGTAGGCAGATTGTGTGGTCTTGTTACACTTGGCCTCCAAACCAGCTATTCTGCATTACGAAGGTGCTTTTTTGTACCCTTGTGGTGGAAGTGTGCTGATCTAACTTGTCTGAGTTGGAGATTGCTGGTGGTAGGCTTATTCTGTTCTTTCCTAATTGGTAATTAGCTTAAAACTTGTTTATCTTTGCTCGTATTTAAGCCTCATGTTTGGGCAGTGCTGCTCTTCATGCAGCAGCAGTTAGCAGTGCCCTGTATAGATGCAAAAGCCTAGAAGCTCAATTTTTCCCTAAACTACTGTCAGTGAAACCCTTACAAGCATTTCTGCTGCTCTAGGAGCAACTCAGCTGTGTAACGTGCACCATTGCCTTATTGATCAGCCTTAGCCTACACAAATTACAGGTCCCTCTTGTAGTCTTGGCACTGCCAGCACAGTCCTGTCAAATAAACCCATTCTCTTCCCTAATAAAATATACAGTAAGAGCCTGCTATCATGGATGGGCAGTTTCCCATCATCTCTCTGACTAGCCTGCATCCTGAGGCAATGTAGCAATTGCCTAATGTACATTGACAACCACTTACTACTGAAACAAATACTTTATGTGAGAGATGTAGTTACACTATGAAATTCAAGGCAAGACTCTCACATAAGGACAAACTTAATGCCAACCAGTTTGTCAGTACACACACTTTCCATACTAAATAAGGACATGACACATAAACCCACATATGCGGAGGTACTCAATAGTAGCTTTCCAAAAGATCAGAGGCCTCCCAAAAGGAGTGCAAAAAACAACCACAACACATAATAGCACACACACCAGTGTCTCAACAAATAAGCCCATAAGGTGTAACACCACAAAATCTAATGTACCGGTCATAGGGGACTCCATTGTAAGACACACGGATGTTCTACTCACCAGGCTAGATAAGGAGCAGGTTATGTTTAGCTGCCTCTCAGATGCTAGGATCCATCAAGTCACTCAAGCACTCATGTCACTCAACCATGAGTACTGGTACGACTCCATTATAGTCCATGTAGAGTTAAATGACTTGAGATGTACTTCACTGGCCCATATGAAGAGAGACATAACAGTGCTTTCAGCCTATGTGTCACAGGCAGGTATAAGTCTAACCTTAAGCAGTATTCTACCTTTTCCAAGGATGATGCCACAATGCAAACAAACAATTATTGACTAACAATTGGCTTAGCTTCTGGTGTCAGTCCAAGAGGATCCAATATCTGTAAGGCTGGGAGGATATGGTCAACAGGCTATGCTGCTTTGCCAGAGATGGTCTGCACCTGTCTCTTCTAGGCTTTCGGATATGGGCAAAAGTGTTAGCCACCCCATTGTGCTTTTTTAGGCAGTGCCAAAATAACCAACTTCCCAACATAAAATCCTCTCTAGATAAATTCAAGGTACTCCTGCTTAATGCTACAAGTTTAAACAAGAAATTGGAGTCCCTGGATATACTCCTCACTTTAGAAGATGCTGACATCTGTGCAGTCACAGAGACAAGGTTTAAAGGCATAGAAAGCACCCTGGTTGTGCAGGGCAAAAATGCCTTCCATACGTTCAGACCACAAACTGAGCATGAAAAAAACAAAGGAGGAGGTGTATCCATCTTCATTAAGGAAAAGTACACCTCAAGACTGGTCAAACAGTATGACTGTTATGAGCTACTCCACGTCCAATTAACTATAGGCAAAGCCACCTACCACATCATAGTTAGCTATAGGTCCCCCACCATGAAACAGGAAAGGTATACCACATACCTGGACTTACTGGAGTCACTTTCCATACAGGCCAGCACCTTACTCATGGGTGATTTTAATTATCCTACCACTGACTGGGAAACATACATGACCACAAATATGCTGGCTCGGAGGTTCTTGGACTTTCTCAATGCAAATGCTCTGAAACAGCTAGCCAGCACACTGACAAAAGGCTCAAATGTCCTGAACATAGTAGTCACTAACATGGGAGAGCACTGGTAACCATAGTAACACTATTGCTGTTTTTTAAATTTGTGAGTTCTGAAGATTTCCAAGCATTGGATAGGGACAAAGTGCTTAACTCACATTTAATAACATTTTCATATGTCAATTCAGATAAACTGGAATTGTGTACTTCCTGCACCCTTTTCTTTGTGAGGGCAACAGTGTGGACCATGCTTTTTGTGTTACTTCTTTGGTTTTATAATCTCATTATACTCGGTTCTCATTAGACCAGTAATTGAGTACAATGCTCCCTTTTGCATGTACAGTGGATATAAAAAGTTTACACACCCCTGTTAAAATGCCAGGTTTTTGTGATATGAAAAAATGAGACCACAATAAATCATTTCAAAACTTTTCCACCTTTAATGTGACCTATAACCTGTACAATTCAATTGAAAAACAAACAAATCTGTTAGGGGAAAAAATGTGAAAAATAAAAAATGTACAATAAGTTGGTTCCATAAGTGTGCACACCCTTAAACTAATACTTTGTTGAAGCACCTTTTGATTTAATTACACATTCAGTCTCCTTGGGTAGGAGTCTATCAGCATGGCACCTCTTGACTTGGCAATATTTACCTGCAAAAGCACTGCAAATCTATCAGATTGTGAGTGCATCTATTGTGCACAGCCCTCTTCAGGTCACCTCACAAATTTTCTATTGGATTTAGGATTGGGATCTGGCTGGGCCCTTCCAAAACTTTAATTTTCTGCTGGTGAAGCCATTATTTTGTTGATTTGGATGTATGCTTGGGGTCATGGTCGTGTTGAAAGGTGAAATTCCTCTACATCTTCATCTTTCTAGCAGATGCCTGAAGTTTTTGGCCCAAAAGTGACTGGTATTTGGAACTGTTCATAATTCCCTCCACCTTGACCAAAGCCCCAGTTCCAGCTGAAGAAAAGCAACCCCAAAGCATGATACTGCCACCACCATGCTTCAACGTGGGGATGGTGTTCTTTTGGTGATGCGAAGTGTTGTTTTTGTGCCAAATGTACCTTTTGGAATTGCAGCCAAAAAGTTCATCCTTGGTCTCATCAGACCATAACACATTTTCCCACATGCTTTTGAGAGACCTGATGTATTGTTCTGCAAACTTTAGCTGGGCCTGGACGTTTTTCTGTGTAAGAAAAGGCTTCCGTCTTGCAACCCTACTCCATAGTCCAGACATATGGAGAATATGGGAGATTGTTGTCACATGTAGTACACAACCAGTTCTTGCCAGAAATTCCTGCAGTTCCTTCATTAGTGTTGTAAGTCTCTTGGCAGACTCCCTGACCAGTTTTTGTCTTGTCTTTTTATCAATTTTGGAGGGACGTCCAGTTCTTTGCAACGTCACTGTTGTCCTATATTTTCTCCACTTTTTGATGAGTGTCTTCACTGTGTTCCATGGTGTATCCAGTGCTGTGGAAATTTTTTTGTACCCTTCTTCTGACTGATACCTTTCAACAATGAGATCCCTTTGATGCTTTGTAAGCTCTTTGCGAACCATGGCTTTTGCTGTAGCAGGCAACTGAGTAAATGTCAGGAAAATCCTACTAGGACAGCTGAACTTTATTTGGGGTTAATCAGAGTCTCTTTAATTGATGGCAGGTGTGTACCCAAGAAGACTGAATGTTGTACTTAAATCAAATGGTGCTTCAACAAAGTATTAGTTGAAGGGTGTGCACATTTATGCAACCAGCTTATTGTATGTTTTTTACCTTTTATATTTTTCCCCTAACAGATTTGTTTGTTTTTCAATTGAATCATAGAGGTTATAGGTCACATTAAAGGTGGGAACAGTTTTGAAATTAATTATTGTGGTCTCATTTTTTTATATCACAAAAACTTGTCATTTTAACAGGGGTGTTTACACTTTTTATATCTAACTTACCTCACCAAACACCTGCAACAACTGGAGAGACTACCAAGGTTGTTGACCAAGTAATTACAGAGTACGCAAAACAAGTTTTATGCAAAATGACTAAAAGCCCTGCTTCCTACAGGATGCTAAGGGGTGACCTGTACCTGGCTTACAGGGCATTCTCAGATCTGGCCCTTACGGAAATGCTACACATTCATAAATCAAACTGCACATGAAACAAAGCGCCTCCCTGACCCTCTTCAAACACAACATAGGTCAGTGGATGGGTGACCACAAATTTACTCCTGTGGTGGTACCAATTTTGCTCCTGGAAAGAGGAATTCAGTATTAACTACATACATTACTTCTGCGAACATCACTCAACTAACCACTGGTAACTGGGGCAACTTGGGGTAAATATGGCTTGGCTTATGATGGCTCAGGTCTATATTATATATTCAAAATTTCAAAACTTCAAACCTCATATGTTCGACAACATATGAGTGAAGTTTGAAACATTGAAAATATAATAGAAAATTAAAAAAAAACTTACCTCAGTGCTCTGACCAGGGGGGGCAAGCTCCCCTGCACCTCCCACACCCCCGCTACTTAAATATACCAACTCCAGGATTGCACTTCAGTGCAGAAAAGGGAAATGTTCTCATTCTGCGTTATATGGAGCTGTTGCTTTTCACCTTCAAACTTTTTAAAGTTTGATCATATGGTGTCAACCATATGACATTCGAACTTTAAAAAGTTGAGTAATTAATAGGGACCTGATGGCTCTAGGGCCATTAGTCTAGTAACCTTTTATGAAACTATGAACCTTAGTTTGGTCTGTAAGTGTAAAAGCAGTAGTGAGGTATTGTTTAATTGCATTAGAAAACTGAAAGGTAATGGTTGTGAATCTAATATATTATCTGTAAACAATGAAATAACAGATATGATAACTCCTGCCACAAATAAAACTAAATCCCCAAAACCTGAGTAAACCCCCCACCCCATATATCATGTTATAGAAATGTAAGCATGTGGACATGACCCTGACCTATGTCAGCAGACTGTAGTGGTAGCACTTCACAGACAGGGAGCTACATCACACCCAAACATTTTACAACTGTTAGTCTAACCAGTATTCTGAGTAAATCAGGGAGTGTTTTTTGGACTGGGTGACTTCATTATTGTTGGGTTATACAATTAGTTGTGGTGTTCTTTCTACTAAAATGTCGGATAAGAAGGGTACCTCTGGCTTTAAGCATTGTACTTCTTGTAAGGGCAAGTTACCTAACAGTGACTTGCATGATGACTGTGTATACTGCTTGGGAGTGGCCCACCTTTTGGTGCAGCCTCCATGTGATATTTGTCAAAGCTTCAGCCAACGCACTCTTAATGAGCACAAAAATAAACTTATTCTGAAGGGGTTACTCAAGTCTCCCTTCTCAGAGGCCATTTCTGGAATGGAGGTCTCTACCCCTCCTTCTAAGGACAAGAAGAGATCCCAGAATGTTCTTTCTTCACCATAGGGTGATCAGAGCAAACCTGGGAAATCTAAGGTCCCCAATACTGTTGGAGCATAAATCTGCCTGTTCGGCTCTGCCTTTCTTGGCTCCAACCGTTAACAAAATCTTCGATACGGATGGCTGTATTGGCACAGACCCTGCCTCTGGCACCGATCATAGACCTTACTATGCCTATTTTGACTTTGGCACCTGAGCTACTTTAGCTCTGGGCACACCTTCGACTTCAGTTTCCATTCTGGAACCGAACGTTTTGGCTCCGAGTGCCACTAAGGCACAGAGTGTTATACCGACCACATTGGATCTAACCCCTTTGCTTCCAGTCTTGAAACTAGAGAATTCAGTGCTGGCAAACCTTGCACCATGGACCCGATACTCTCCCTCAGTAGACCTGTTTCTGGCCCAAGCATGTAGCCCATTTCTCGAACCTCCTGACTCTCCATCTGTAATATCCACTAGATCCACCAGGAGCCTTTTGGAACACTATGTGGTGCATCTTGTGGACCAGCTGTTGGTAGCCAGAGGATTCCATCACTCTCTAAAACCCATCCACCTGCTGGACTTGGGTTGCCTTATCCACGGACTCCATCTTACACTCCTCCTTTGACCGTCTCAGTTCAAAAGCCTTCTGTTCTGAAATCCTTCTTGGAACCCACTACCTTGGCACCTATGGTGCACCTCATTTTGGCTCTGAGCTTGTCCCTTTGGTCTTCGGTTCCCGCCAAACTGGCCCTTCCTCAATCTGGGGATTGGGGGACAGTCGCTTCGGCCCAGGGATATGGTGCTGACTTTCTCCTCAGTTACCTCCTTGGCACCGATGACTGCATCCACTCCAATTTTGCTTGAAGCTCCACCCGTGGGAGTGGGTCCATTGGACCGGGGTGTGACCCCGGTTCTGAGGTTGTCCTTCTCAGTTCTGGGATCCCATCCCTCTTCGGGCAGGCCTGCATGATGGAGATGGGTCTTGCTTCTGGTAGCACTCCTATGATGTCAGAACCCCAGTTTTTGCCCTCTGAGCTGCAGCTGTCACAGACCAACCCCCCGGGACACTGCGTAGAGAAGCTGCAGGACACCCCTGTTCAGGGTACCCACTCTTCTGAGTCCTCCTCAGAGACCCTCACTGAGGAGCCCCCTTGAAAGAAGACATGCAAGAGGAAGCACCTGGACTCGCCTGAGGAGTCCTTAATGGAAGACACGGATTATGATGATGGTGAAGGGTCCCCACGGTCACCTCCTGATGATGTCTCCTTTGGAGACATCCTGGAAATGTTAAAACAGAGAAGTGACTGGAAGCCCTCCAACCCTTCATCTGAGGAGTCTGTGTTCCTGCAGCCTTTTTGTGCCCAGCCATCTACCTCTTGGGTGACCCCACCTGCTGACAAACTCATTCAGCTCATCATGCAGCTCCTGTGGAAGAACCCTGATTCCATTGATGTGATCCTCCGGAGACCAGGCAAAATTCTGTCCCCTCCTGTTGAGAATCCGCACTGGTCCAAAGGGTTACTAGTTGATGATATAGTGGTGGTGGTGGCCATGAAAAAGGACTTGGCTGAGGAAAGTCCTGCTGTCCACCCACCCAACAGGGAGTCCTGGGTGGTGGATAGACTTGGGAAGCATGTTTTTGCATCAGGGACCTTTGCTATATGGTTCCTGAATTATTTGGCACATTTTACGGGGCTCCAGAGGGACTTGATCTCCGAACTCTCTGGGACACTAGCAGGACAGTTGTCTGACAAGGTCAGGGACAAGGTGGCCTCTCAGCTAGCAACCCTGGAATCAATATCCAACTTGCCCATGAGGTTGCTGTCACATGCGACCGAAGGGGCAGCTAGAGCAGCGGGTTCAGGCATTGTTATGAGACGTCATGCCCGGATGCACATCTGTGACCTCACGGATCCTTTCAAGCCTTCCTTTCTGAATGCTCCCATCAAAGCTTCATCTCTCTTTGACTCCAAAGTGAAGAACACACTAGCCAGGTGTGAGCAAGATGGAAAAACCCTGTCTGCCATAGGCCTATGGTTTTCCATCCCTCAACATACCTTCTCCAGGAATCAGAGGAGCGGGAAACTGTGGCATAAGAAATCTCAGGGTCCTTTCTGTGCCACATGTGGTGATGATACTCCCAGAGGCAGAGGGGGTAACAATTCTGGAACATGCCCCTATAGAGGCAGAGGGGGCCTCACAACCAAGGCTCCAGGGACTCTTTCTCTGGACCGCCTTATCAGTGCTCCTGAGGGGTGACCCGATTGCTTACCTTTGAAAGCAGTCGGGGGTTGTTTCTCTCTGTACCAAGCTGCCTGGCACTCTATCACCACCGATCGTTGGGTGCAGAATATTATCACCAGAGGTTACACTATTCCCCTTTCTTGTCAACCAAAATTTCCAAGAAAGCTTCCCGACATTCCACCCAGTCAAAGGGAAGCAGCAGCTTCAGAGATTATAAAGCTGTCTCAAAAAAGAGTCATCCAACCAGTCCCACCAGACCAGGGTGGATCCGGATTTTACTCGAGATTCTTTTTGGTGCCAAAAAAGACAGGGGACTGGAGACCCATTTTGGATCTCAGCAGCTTAAACAAGTCTGTCACCCAAACCAAATTCCAGATGGTCATGGTTCAGTCCATCCTTCCCTTTTTAAGAGAAGGCAATTGGATGTGTTCTATAGATCTCTGCGACGCATATTACCACATCAAGATGGACAAATGCTCCAGGAGTCTGCTTCACTTCTGGCTAGGAGCCAGTCATTACCAATTCCATGCCCTGCCATTCGGTCTCTCTACAGCCCCAGAGTGTTCATGAAATGCATGGCTGTGGTAACAGCTCACTTGAGACTAAACGGATTCCGGGTGTTTCCATATTTAGATGACTGGCTCCTCACCACCCCCACCAAGCATCTTCTAGTAATTGCCCTACAACATACTCTCTCTCTGGCAAAATTGTTGGGAATAATGATACATTGGGAGAAATCAAATCTTATCTTTACACAACAAACAGAGTTCATTGGAGCAATGTTCAATACTCAGTCTTGTCTGGTATCACTCCCTCTTCACAGCCTCCACTGATTGAGGCTTCAAATCTGAGTGATTCTCTCTCAAACATCAGTCCCTGAAAGACAAGTTCTTCACCTCTGGGTTCTATGGCTGCATCAATTTCAATAGTGCCTCTAGCAAAGCTACATATGCAAATTCTGCAATGGCTCCTTCTGTGTCAATGGTTCCCAAACTGTCATCCCCTGGATTACAAGTTTCAAATAACCAACTCTTGCAAACAGGACCTGCTTTGGTGGATGAGGCCAGATGAAGATCTTTGGAGCCAACCTTTTCAACCCTCCTAGCCCACAGCCATTGTGACAATGGATGCTTCCCTGATCGGGTGGTGGGGGCCATTTTCAGGGAAAGACTGTTCAAGGCACATGGTCCAACTCGGAGCCCCACCTGCATATCAATGTCCTAGAACTGAGGGCCATGCTGTTAGCATTGCAGGCATTCCATGCAGGTCTCCCCTCTGAGACAATTGTAATCCAATCAGACAATATGTCAGTGGTCTGGTACATCAACAAGCAAGGAGGAACCAAGTCCTACCGCCTTTGTCGAGAAGCCATGAGAATCTGGCAGTGGGCGATAGCTTCCAACTGCTTTCTGATAGCAACGGATATCCTGGGGAGCTCCAACGTGATTGCTGACAAACTGAGCAGATGCATCCTCATGCCCCACGAGTGGTCCCTCAACCCTCAGGTGGGGTCTGTAATCTTCAGCCACTGGGGCCAGCCTTACTGCAATCTTTTCGCCTCCCCATCAAACACCAAGCTACTTGGCCCTACTTCCACCACAGGGGAGTCACCGTGGGATGCTCTGATCCACGACTGGCCCACGGGACTTCTCTATGCCTATCTTCCCATTCCTCTGATCACACAATTTCTGAAGAAATATTCAGAATGCAAGGTGATACTCATAGCACCATTCTGGCCTCAACAAGTTTGGTTCCCCTTTCTTTGGCCTCACCTAGTATTCCCACTGTGGATTCTGTACCCTCTACCAGATCTGATCACTCACCTCCAAGGGTTGAGTCACCCCTGACTGTCCACTCTCAAGATGACAGCTTGGTTTCTCCACTTCCGCTAGTTGCCAGGCAGGCTAATCTCTTCTCACCTATTTGAGACATCATTCTGGCCGCTCATAAACCATCCGCCAGAAGACTATGTCAGGATAAAAGGAAAAGGTTTTCCATTTGGTCCAAGGATAACATGCTAGACCCATATTCTGCTCCAGTTACTGCAGTGCTTCAATATTTGGCTAAGTTTATTGATAACGGAGCCTCTGCCTCTACAGTTCACGTACATCTAGTGGCAATTTCTAACTTGCACAATGGTATAGATGGCACCCCTCTTATTTCATTATGTCTTTGCAAGGCTTTCCTCAAAGGGACCTCTCATCTCAGGCCTCCTCTCAGACAGCCCGTAGTACCATGGAATCTCACTTTAGTCCTCCAGTCTTTGACTCAAAAGCCCTTTGAGCCTGCGGCTAAGTGTGACCTAAAGTTCTTGTCTTGGAAATCTTTGCTCCTGGTAGCCATTACCTCTGGCAGAAGAGTTTCAGAGCTGCAGGCATTGTGTGTCAAGAGGCCCCACCTGGTCTTTCATAAAGACAGAGTGTCGCTTCGAATAAACCCATTCTTTCTTCCCAAAGTTGTTTCTGAATTCTCTATTAACCAGTCCATTGAGCTACCAGTGTTCTTTCTGAATTTTGCCAATAGAGGAGAGTATTGCCTTCACACCTTAGACGTACATAGACAATTAAGGTTTTACCTAGACAGGACCAAACCTATCCGTAAATCTGAACAGCTTTTCATCTCCTTTTCAGGACCCAAAATGGGAGAGGCTGTTTCCAAGGTTATATTATCAAAATGGCTAAGGGACTGCATACGTGCCATTTATTCCCTCCGTAATGAATCCATGCCAAAAGTTAAAGCCCACTCCACTAGATCTATGGCAACTTCTATAGCATTCCATTCCAGGGCATCCATAGATGACATCTGCACAGCAGCTACTTGGGCCTCATACCTTTATCAATCATTACAAATTGGACCTGGTCTCCAGGGGGAGAGCTGCCTTCGGTTCAATGATGCTCAGGAATGTTCTTCCATAAGGTCCACCCATGAACCTCAAGGTAGCTTGGGATTCTGTCCCATCAGTGATGAATGGAAAGAAGATTAACAACATCAGATAAAGAAGTTCTGTCTTACCATAAAGTTCCATCTGTGTTGTTCGTCTTCTTTCATTCATCACTTCCCACCCTCCTTCCCCTGCCAAAGGCTCCTGGGGGATGCTTTGGGTGTAAGTGGTGCACTAGGGTACTTGCGTAGAAGTGGCCTCAGCTTTACTTCCTTTCTTAGCAAACGCAATCTGAGGTAACAGGGAGAAGGGCATTCTGGGTAGAGACTTAGCACTGGAGTTTTTTTGGCTGATGCGACCTTGGTAATAGCCCGACTCGGTTCCGAGGGCTCGGAACCAAACCCATCAGTGATGAATGAAAGAAGATGAACAACACAGATGGAACGTTATGGTAAGAAATAACTTCTTTTTTTGGATATTGTGGCATTCTTTGAAGAAGCAACAGCAGCACTTGATGCTTATCTTAATCTTGCCACGGCACTTGGAACTATCCCACACAACAGAATAATTGGCATAAACACTGCTTAAGCAAGGAGGAGGGTCACTTGTCTGCCCTGACAAGGGTTAACAGTGGTCTCCTACAGGACTTTGGACAGGGTCATTTCATTTTTGGACCATTTATCTCAAATATACAAGTGTGAAAATGGTTTATGAATAACCAAAGACACTGATGACAACAGTGCTATCATATTTGCTTCAATAAAATATGCTAAAGTTCTAAAATTCCTCTAATGTCAGCAAATGTAGCATCACAAGTTTTGGTAAAAAGGACACAGGTTATCATTATCACATAAATGGTCAATGTATAAAATGACAACATCATAAAACCCAAGGGATCATGGTGAACAGCAATTTAAACTTTCACTAATGTGACTCTATCAATGTTTGGAAAGCATATTCTGTACCCCATACAACTGCAAAAGGTACATTTACTCACTCCAGGGAGATCACTGTACCACTTTGTTTCTCCTTGACCTGACCCATTATTGCGTAGAGTGATTTTGTAGCCTGTAAGCAAGCCAGCTTAAAGAATATGAAAACGTGTAAGTCTTTACTAGGAAAAATAATAGGACTGGAAAACCTGAACTATTAAGAAAAGCTTGGAGAATTGTTTATAACCTGTTTCTCATAGGCTACTTAGAGATGGCCTACACTTCATTTGTAAGGCAATGTCTGATCCTGCTCGATTTGAAAGTTTATGTTTAAAATGTATTGCTGGGAACCTAACATTGTATTTGTTAACCTAATACTAAATATGAACATCAATAAAAAACTTTTGCTAGTTCCAATAAGCTTTCCCTCATTAAGTCAGTCGTCAACCTTCTTCAGAAATAATTATCTCTCTCTCTCTCTCTATATATATATATATATATATATATATATATATATATATATATATATATATATATGTATGTATCTATGTATGTAGAATGTGTTGGGATCCATACAGATGCTCGACTGCATCTTTCACCGAATCCCAATTTAGTGAGCATACTTGCGTGAAAGTGCTATTCACCGAAGCAGCACTTTCACGTAAGTATACTTGCTGTTCGAGTTGTACTACGGTGCGCTAAGGGAAAATTCCCTTTTCCCCACTGTAGTGTGACCTCGGAGTGAGAATATTAAAGTAGGGGGGTGTGTGGGGGGTGCAGGGGGGCTTGTCCCCCTGCATTCAAGTAGATTTTGTATTTTTTTTTTAACATACTTTAACGAAGGTGCTTTTCGATGAAAGTGCTTTTGTTAAAGTGTGTTCGGTAGTAATGGATTCAGGCTTTTGAACTTTTGTTCAAACGTCCTAGATCCAATGTGATATATATATGATGTAAAAATGTCATTAACAAGGTTCTTAAAAAGATGAAAAGATCAGGATTGAAGATTGCCATTCAAACCTTTGAGCCTGAGAGTAATAGGTGTTGCTATTGCACAAATAAGAGATAATGCCCTAGAGCAGGCACTTTGAATATGATCATGTTACTGTTGAAGTAGGAGAGTACCTCTGGCAGAAGAAAGAATACAGTGTGCCATGAGTAGTCACACAGGAGGTACAAACAGCATTATTCTAATGCTGTAGCTCTGGAAATGCCGGGAACTGTAATACATTGTTAATATAAAAGCAGCAGAGCGTCCCTCACAGTTAAAAATAAAACTGTAATTGTAGAAACGAGATGCATTAACTGTATAACTAAGATACAGAGTTAGTTTTAGGCAGATTGGATATTTAGCAAGCATGTAATACTCAGCACTGCAGAAATGAAACAATACAGAAATTAGGTCTTTGATTTGAGTCTAGATGAGAGCTATTACTTTCATATTATTTGATATTTCCATGATTCAAAAATAATACGCTAGTGTATGTTTTCCTAACAGTGAGATAAATGAGCAGTAGCAGAGATTTTGTGAATGTACAAACAGGATACATAGTGACTGACAGGCAGCTGTGGTATTTCCAGCTATATAATAATATGTGGTATAATGAACTACATTAGAGCAGTGCTACAGCATCTCCCATAGGTAAATGAATGCTATAGTACCCATTAGTGTGACCTCGAAGCTAGCTACTCCTGGTCTTTGTATATGATTAGAACTTCGTAATCTCCATCAACAAAATAAATTGTAGCTCAATATTTATTAAATTATACTATTATCATGAATTCTGGCCTATTTTATAGTTGGAGATATTAGTATGTTTTAATTGCAGTATTTTTTGTACATCATTTTTACATTTACTTTTGATATCTATCTATCTAAATGCTGTGCATTTTATACTTGTAGCATGTGGAATAGCAGTTGCATTAGCAAATTGCATTCTTCTCCTTGAGGATAAAGAGAGCATGTTTATTTACTGACATGTTTATAATTCCATGCTACAAGCTACAGAAAGACAATCAGGACTAATGTAACTTTTATAATGAACAAGATAATGTTACTCATCTACATAACTAAAATATAAAAATGTTTCCCATCTCCAAGTACAACTCCAATACATGTCTTACTTCCATAATTAATTCCACCTTCTTGGCTAAAAGCAGTCTGCAATAGCTATGGGAAATTACTCATGCATTCTTGTACAGGGAGTTAAGCAAGGATAATTCAAAACATTTCATAGTTTTCATGTTAACAGCACTTAAACATTAGGGTGGGAAATAAAATATCAGCATGACAAATGCATTTTGTAAAATGTTTGCATTTGCTCATAGTTTGGAAACCACTGCTGTTCATTACATAACTGAAAAAAATAAAAGGGAACAGAAATCAGAAATTCAGAACAGTACTCACAGTTAACTTGTTAATGAGCAACCATTCAGTCTAGTTCTATGTGTATGAAACTACTGCTAAAGTCAGTGAGGGCTTAGGTTTGATGACAGATACAGGTAGTGGGGGGAAGGAATTGCTTAACAAAAGAAAAGTGTCTTTGTCACATACAGTGGAGTGGTTGGCTATGCATTCTGCAACATGCCTGCTATTCAGTGGAAGTTGGGTATCTGGAATTTTTTGGTGTTTTTTGTAATGTAGAATAAAAGATGCTCTGCTTTGCATGACATGAAATATGCCTCAAAATAGAAAAAAGAACCTCCACAATGCAAAATAAAAGAAGGGCTGTGGCAAAACTGGTGTCTTCCTTAATGATATTGGGCCTCTGTCACAAAGGTTGATTCACTAGTCAGGAATCAGGGAACTCATGTAGATAGTAACCTAGTCTTTGGCCAACATGTGTCCAAAGTAGTAAGAAAATCATTCTGCATTGCTCAACTTATAAGAAGGGGCAAAGCTTCTAGGTCCAGGTGGGTCATCATACTACTGTACCTGGGCCTGGTCAGGCCCATGATAGAGTATAATGCCCCCTTCGGTGTGTACCTGACTAGACAAATGCAGAAACTAGACCATCCACAAAGGTTCCTTTCAAAAAGAATACAGGCAGTAAACACAATGGCCTATGCTGATCACCTCAAAGCCCTGTGACTTTATCCAATATCATACAGACTTCTGAGAAGCAATCTCTCTGTAGCATGCAAGGCATCCCTGGATTTTGTTTTGATGAACTTTTGCAGATCTGCAAAACACACAGCATTAGAAATACTAGATCAAAAGACCTACTTTTTGTTTGCAACATAAATAGGACATGTTGGAGAGACAGATATGTTTCTAAGAGAATTCCCATTCTCTGGAACAGGCTCCCCATCCATGTGAAGCAGAGTTTCTCCTTAATCCTATTTACCACTTGGGCCAATGTATGGGTAATGGGTAATTCGCCCCCAGTTTGCAGTCTATGTCACTGATGGACAGAGACAGGCAGTAAATTACCTCCTATATAAATCAAATTTGTAGGTCACATTTGGGTTACATGGCTAGGCTTATAAGGGCCCTAGTGGTCATCAACCTAGTATGCACTTATGAACCTATGAACCTATGACAGTTCATAAGATAACACAATTACGATATAGGGAGGTTTAGTAGGCACATGTTGACATGGCAGCAGTGATAAAGTAAGTATACTTATCAAGATTATGAGTTATTCCTTATTCTTACATTTCTCCAAAAACTGCTAAACAAATACACTGTTATTCAGAACTGTTTGCTAGTAAGTAACCAGCAGCACTAGAAAGTAACTCAACACATTGCTCACACAAAATACACATAAAATAGTCCTTAAAACAACATTGCACATCTAAATGGACCCCTTAAAATGAAATTCATTGTTATTTAAATGAAAAAAATAACATAAAATGAAAACAAAAATCAATACAAAAAAACCCCACTGATTGCAGTTAAGCAGAAAATGGTGTTGCTGGTAAAATGACCCAATTTTAACCACAAAGCTAAGGCAAAACTAAATAAAAATGTAACTAAACTATAAAATAGCAAATCTTAGCATAACCACCACTATGCTGCTAAAATACATAAAACATACCTGCAAAAATTATAAAAATTAATCTGACGTTGTCAATTTTCATTCATTCCTCAACAATTGGGTTCATATCCAACCCCTGGATCTGACTCAGCCATTATTTTCATCTTATGGCCACTAGAAAACTCTCAAGCTCCTCCCTTTCCCATAATGCTCTATCCCCTAACATACCTCATATCTAGTTTACCATTTTCGCATGTGGACATGGTTGCTGGGAGCTCTTGAGCTTAGTGTTCAAAAGTCAGAGATAAGTTGTTATATTATTATCATATTACTTCTCAATCTAATTATATTCTTTTTTGTAGCTTATATATTTCCTCCCTTCCTACATGTTCATGTAATTCCTCTTATCATTGTTGGCAAACTTTCCCTGCTGTCCCCTTTACATGGCTAGTATATTCTTCAGTACTATTGTTGGTATCTCTTTTCCCTTTTTCAATCTAAAAAAAGTTTTGTTTTTTTTTTTTCTCTGTAAAAATTTTTGTTTGTTGAAATGTCTGAAAAGCCATCTGGTTTTAAAAAGTGCCAGAAGTGCAGTCGTAAATTGTCACTTTCTGATACATACTCCTTGTGCATTTATTGCCTAGGCCCTGAACATCTTCAAAAAGATTGTGACATATGTAAATCTTTTAATCATGGGGCCATTGTGAACCATAAGAACTATAAAAACCAGTGAATTTTAAAAGGCTTGCTCATTCAACTTTTTCAGATGCTTTATCTGGGGCTCAACCCTCCCCAAACCTATGACTGTGGAGCAATCTAGAGAACCTTCAGATCCATCATGCTCCTCCACCCCTTCCTTGGAGCTCATGGTGGAGCCTCCAAGGAAGAAACACAAAAAGTCAGATCTAAATACTGCTCCTTCACCGAAGTCAGAGTCAGACATGAAATCGGCTTCCTCAGATCCCGTATCATTTGATCCGAAGCCTTTATCTTGGACCAGATATTCTCACTCTATTGATCCTGTACCCTCTCTGGCCTCATCCCCATATTTAGAGTCTCACCAGCATTCCAGGTCTCCCTCTGTAACCTCATCATCTCATTCCTCCAGAAGTCTGACTGAAGTCAGTGTGAATAGAATGATGAGGAAGTTTCTCTCGGCGCAGATTCAGATGGGAGTTCTTCTGACTCCTACCCCTTTGGGTCAGAAAGGCCTCAACAGAACTGCACCACTGATCTCGGCTCCTTCTCCAATCTGACTTGTGGTTTCAGAGCCCTTCGATCTGAGTTTTCCACAACTGTCTACGTCAGATATGGAGGCCATAGTATCGTCAGCTCTGAGGCCTTCTTTGAGTGCACCAGCTCCAAGTGTGTTGGAGCCGGATGACTCTTGGAGCCAAAGTATCCCTGTTGGATCCGAGGTGTTGGAGTTGACTTTGAAGTTGTTGGAGCCATCTCTGCCCCTTGGAGCTTTGGCATCAGATAGCTCGGCTCTGACATCTGCCTCGGGTGGACTGCCTTCTGGGCAGGGGGAGGTGATGGGGTGGAATTGGGGCTTCTCAGCTCCATCAGTTTCCTTCTCCCCAGTGCATTCCACTTTCTAGGTAGTGCAAACAGTGTTTTCTGCTCCTGCAGGACAGACAGTTCCTCACCCTTCTGATCTCCGCTCTGGATTCCATATGTCTCTGTGCCTTGAGCCTCATCACTCTAGTCTACAGGGACACCCAACCCAAAGTCCCCAGGCTACCCAGCAGGGTATTACCATTTCTTCTGATACTTCTCCAGAACAATCCACTGAAGAAGTCTCTAGGAAGAGAAAGAGCAAGCAGAGGCATTTAGACCTCTCAGAAGTTGGTCACTGAAGATACCGATTTTGATGAGGGGGAAGGGTCACTAAGATCACTGCCTGATGAAGTCTCATTTGGAAAAATCCTCTAAATCCTTAAGCAGAGGGGTGTTTGGTCTACTGATAATCCTTCCCAAGAGGAATTGGTATTCCTGGAGGCCTTTTGGTCTGGCCTGCCTAACTCCTGGTTGACTCCACCTGTTGACAAACTCATTTACTTGATCTCTAGTCAGGCATGGAAGGAACCAGACACAGTTGAGCCAATCCCTAAGAGGCCAGACTAGATTCTGGTACCACCTAAAGGAAAGGAATTCTGGAGCAAGGGAGTACTGGTAGATGTCATATTCATGGCGTCAGCCACCAAGAAGGACCAGAGTACTACTGTCCATCTCCCTAATATGGAGTCAAGAGTGTTGGACAGATTTGGGAAACGTGTTTATGCTTCAGCAAAATTTGTGCTCAAATTGCTGAATTATTTGGCACACTTCACTAGATTGCAGAGGGATTTTATTAAGGAAGCCTCCAAATCCCCCTCTGGGAACAGTACTTCTGAGGCTCAGACTTCTGTGGCCTCACAGTTGGCTACTATACAGCTAATTGCTAATTCACCAATGACTCTTATTTCACATGCGGCTGAAGGTACCTCAAGGGCTGTGGGTTTAGGCATTTTCATTAGGAAAAT